>NC_133309.1:26089887-26181457 GCF_012295235.1 Primulina huaijiensis | reverse complement strand
CGGTACTGTGTCCGGATTTAACTTTTGATAAATAGATCACTCAAACTCACAATTTAAAGCTTGAAAGAAAACTTGACAAATCACCTGAAGCTTTCTCGGTTTCTTCTCTGGAGAATTAACGGAAAGTGAAATTTCTATATATCAAACAAGCATGGCAAGACAAGTGTCCACTCAAATCCAATATTGCACTTTAGTCCCTCAACTTTTCACTATTTGCAAAACGGCCCCCGCTCAATCTTTTAATTCAATTTCAATCCTACTTAATTAAAAAAAAACCGTGGAATCTAATTCATCATTCCAAAATGCGTAAATTAAATAATCTCGGATTAAGGTGATATAATCTCGGGCCTTACAGTTTAGCTCTCTGTAATGAATTAAAATTAAATAATCAGATTAAAAGACAGAATTTACTTGAGAGAAAACAATTAGGTAAATTTTGTGATCAATTTGGTATGGACCTACCAAATAAAAGTAAAAAGAAAATAATAGATAAAGACGAAAGACCTTATAGGAAGAAAAGACATTTGTCTGAAAGACAAAAAGATAGAAAAAAGAAAAGAAAAGAAAGCCGTGAATTACAGAAAGCTGAAAATTATAAAGCTAAAAATAAAATAATTATTTGTAGAAAATGCAAAAAGCCAGGACATTATGCTAATCAATGTTGGGCTAAAAACAAAATTAATAATTTAGATATTGATGAAAATCTTAAAGATAAAATCAATAAAATAATAATGGATTCTAATCAGAATTCAGATAGTGAATCTGATAATAGTTTAGAATCTTATAATTCAGAAGAAATTTTAGATAATTATTACAGTTCTTCATATCAAGAAGAATGTGATAATTGTATACAAGGAGAATCTTGTATCAATAATTTAAGTGATACTGATAATAAAAATGATGAGTTTTATAAACTTATGTCTCAATTTAAAGATTTAAATATTAATGTTTTAACTAATAATAATCTTTTAGAATTCCTTAAAATGATTAAGGATCCAATATTAAAATCTACTATAATAGATCAAATGAAAACACTGTTTCAACAAGTAGTGAAAATAATATAATTGTTAAACAAGAACAAGCTTATTCTATGAAAGAAGTAAAAAATCTTTTACAACAAAGATATAGTAAACAGAATCCTGTTACTATACAAGATTTGGTAAAAGAGATTAATAATCTTAAAGAACAAATAAAAATTTTACATCAGAATAATACTCATTTGAGTTATCGTATCTCTGTTATTGAAAATAACAAAGAAGAATCTGACATTATTGATAATAATCAAAATATTTCATTTAATGATGATAATCATTTATCTGTTTAGAGTATGATAATATCTCAAAAATGGTATACAAATATTACTTTGTTAATTGATGATTCTTATAAGAAGAATTTCATTGCTATGATAGATAGTGGTGCAGATTTGAATGTTATACAGGAAGGATTAATTCCTACAAAATATTTTCATAAAACTACTCATTCTCTCTCTCTCATGCAGGAGGAGAACCTTTAGAAATAAATTACAAATTACCTAAAGCTTATATTTGCAAAGATAAAAACTGTATTCAAACCAGTTTTTTATTAGCAAAAGATATTTCTAGTCAATTAATACTTGATTTACCTTTTATGTATCAAATATATCCTTTAAAACATATTGATGAAACAGGTATAATAGGAACTTATCAAGGTAATCCTATTTCTTTTCAGTTTATAACTAAACATGTTCATAGAATTTTAAATGAATTACAAGAAAAGATTGATAGAAAAACTTTTCAAATTAATTCTTTAAAAGAAGAAGTTAAAATTTTAGCTATAGATGATACATTAAAAAATCCTAAATTACAGGATAAGATTAAATTTATTTATAATAAATTTTCATTAGAAATATGTAATGATCTTCCAAATGCTTTTTGGAATAGAAAGAAACATATAATCTCTCTTCCATATGAAGAAGATTTTAAGGAAATAAATATTCCTACCAAGGCTCGTCCTTATCAAATGAATTCTGAATATTTAGAATTATGTAAAAAAAAAATTCATTCTTTATTAGAAAAAGGTTTAATAACACCTTCTCAATCTCCTTGGTCATGTACTGCTTTCTATGTTAATAAACATTCTGAGCAAGAAATAGGAGTACCTAGATTAGTAATAAACTATAAACCCTTAAATAAGGTTTTAAAATGGATTAGGCATCCTATTCCTAATAAAAAAGATTTATTAGATAAATTAGTTAATGCAATCATATTTTCAAAATTTGATTTAAAATCAGGATTTTGGCAGATTCAAATACAAGAATCTGATAGATATAAATCTGCTTTTAATGTTCCTATAGGACATTATGAATGGACAGTAATGCCATTTGGGCTTAAAAATGCCCCTTCAGAATTTCAACAAATTATGAATGATATTTTTTTATCAGTATAGCAATTTTATAATTGTGTATATTGATGATATTTTGGTATTTTCCAATAATATTGAATCTCATTTTAAACATTTAGAAATGTTTAAACATATTGTTATACAAAATGGTCTTGTTATTTCAAAATCTAAAATGATTTTATTTCAAACTAATATTAGATTTTTAGGTCATATGATTGAAAAAGGGAAAATTATTCCTATCCAAAGAAGTATTGAGTTTGGATCAAAATTTCCTGATATTATAACTGATAAAACTCAGTTACAAAGATTTTTAGGAAGTTTAAATTATATTTCTCCTTATATTCAAAAACTTACAAAAGATTCTGATATCTTATATGATAGACTTAAGAAAAATCCTTTACCATGGACAGATAAGCATACTAAGGCTGTTCAGATTATAAAAGAATAGGTTAAAAATCTTCCTTGTCTTATGTTAGCAAATCCCCAACGGGATAAAATTGTTGAAACAGATGCTTCTGATATAGGTTTTGGTGGAATTTTGAAACAAAAAGATCCCCAAACTAAACAGGAATATCTGATTCGTTTTTATTCTGGAAAATGGAATAATGCCCAAAAGAATTATTCTACAGTGGCAAAAGAAATTTTAGCTATTGTTAGATGTATTTTAAAATTTCAAGATGATTTATACAATCAAAAGTTTATTATAAAAACTGATTGCAAATCAGCAAAATTTATGTTTAATAAAGATTTTAAACATGATGTGTCTAAGCAAATGTTTGCAAGATGGCAGGCTCATTTAGCCCCTTTTGATTTTGAAATTATTTACAAAAAAGGTGAAGATAATCACCTACCTGATTTCTTAACTCGTGAATATTTATCTTAATGTCTTTCTTTACAGATATGTATTCTCGAGGTAGAGGAGAGTCCTCTTATAGAGGGCGAGGTGGTAGGGGAAAACCCCCTAATATAATAGCACAGCATGGCAAGCAGAGGCTAATAGCCCAGAACTTATCTAGTTCATCAGCCAGTAATACTGAGCAAAATAATGAGTTATACAATGAGTTTCAAGAATTTTTGAAACAAAAGCAGAAATCTAATACAGATTCTCAATCTTCAGCATCATATGCTAATATCATGAAAGAAGATGATAATGATTCGGCTCTATATACAGAGACCAAACATCGTGAATTAATTCTTCTTATAGAAGAAAAGGATATCCAATGGGAGAAGACTCCGTGGACTATCATGGAGAGATATTTAACAAATACATCATATGTATTTGGTTCTTATAAACAAAGAGGATTTTATGAAAATCTTCTGTTATCTACAAAAAGTGTTGATATAACTCACTTTTTCAGTAATACTCAGCAAAAAGGAAGTTATAACTTCTCCAAGTTCATTATCAAAAAGATAATATCTATTGAAGAATGGGGTATATCTCCATTGATTGAAAAAGAATTTTATTCTGATACTCATAAAATGAGTTTCAAATTTAATTTTTGGGATTATGTTGAGAGTTTTAATAAAACTCTATTCTATGAAAATGAGAAAAAGAAACATACATGGTTTCTGAAAATTTGTGAAAATGTTTTTCATTATCCTGTTCCAAATTGGTTCTTCATATGGTGGAAGATTTTTGGTCCATCAGCAAAAATTTTGCCTGAGATTTTTATAAAACCAATGAATACTTGGTTAAATGTTTCACCAATTATTAAAAAATCATTTTCTGAACATTGGATTGATGGGAAGACTTTATGTCTATTCTTCATGGAATTTGGAATCGCATGGATCTGGAGATGGCAGCCAGAATTTGGTTATACTGATGAAGGTATCCCTTGCCTATGGAGAGTTAGCTCTGCTAAATTTTGGGATAAACTTTTACGAGAAGATCCAGCAACTGGACAGCTTTATGGCTCCGAAACTCTTCATCAAATGGAAGAAAAAATTTCTGCATACCAGAAAGATTTACAGCATCAACAAGAAAAAGAAAAAGATGCAATGAGTCCATTTAAAATCTTGACTAAAAAATATTCAGAAATTTACTCCAAAGAGAAAATGGTAGAAATCTACATTGAAGAGATGAAGAAAGATCTCTACAAAAATATTGGATGTTCTGATTCAAAATCTGACAAGTCTATGGCATCCGAATCAAGTGAACATCAGTTTATTAATCTAATGCATATGCAAGATGCTCAAGATCCAGAGGATGATATTTCTTAATTTTCTCAAATCAATGATATTTTTGAAAATCTCAAAAATTCATTAAAAGATAATATTGAAGATGATTAAGACATCTTTAATATTTCAAATTATTTGCAAGTGGTATATCACAACAGATGGTGGAAAAGCACAAGTTGGTGGAATCTCACTATTTACTTTTTGACTTTTGTAACCATGTTACTATTTGCTTTAATAAAGCATTTTACTGTTTATATTTTTAGTTGGAATCCGGGGTTTCATGTCCGGCACTTCCATCTATTTATAGGATCATTCTGTGTTTTTAGAAGGACACGGTCGAGTTTGCTCCCCTCTATTCCTCTCTTGTAAACAACCCTTCTTAATAAAAGCTTCAACATTTTGTATAAAAGTTTCTTCTTCTGGTTACAATTCTGTAAGTTTATTGTTTTTATTTTCTGTTTTTATTTACAGTTTTTAATATTTATATTTTAGTATATTAGCCTGAATGACAGGCTAAAATATTTGTGTTAAATCATCTCATTACTAAACCATGATCTTTATTTATTTGTAACTTGGAATTAAATTGAAATGATAAAAGATTTCATTTAAATTTTGAAATTTGATGTAATATAAGGGTTAATGGTTGGACATAAGGTTTAAAGACGAACCAAGAAATAGTAAACACAAGGTTCGAAGTTAATTAAGAGGCATGAATTATAATATTAAAAAAAACTTAAAATTGAGGTGGTGGAATTTCGTTTCATTTCCACCGCATCACAATTCTTCGACAAAAGGGGGTGAGACAGAGGAGTGAAAACATCATTTTATTTTCTTTTCGATCTTGCGACTTATCGGTTTATCCAATCGACGAACAGACTTCAGTTCTGGGATCGTTGACATGAGGTCTTCGATTTGAGGTATAAATCTTATATTTTTTGGAATGTTTGAAATTCGTCGATTTTTGGAATAAATCCGATAAATTGTTAAATCATACAGAAATTGAAGATTGTTGAATAATGTATGATTTTAGCGAATTAGAGAAGATTATAGTGATGTTATTTTGAATTATTCTCAATTTATTATAATTGAGGAATTGTAATGGTATTGTTGATTTTGAATGATGTTATTGATTGAAGTGAATATGTTATTGATGTATATAGAGTTTCTATACTGATATCTTCAAGCTACATCGACTGGAACGAAGAATTGATGTATGTTGCGACCGGGTAACATACGACAGGTATCTGTATTATATGATATATGTTTGATTGATTGGATTGAGAATACATGTCTATATGCCTTATTTGTTGAGTTTATGTGGCATACATGACATGCACGTTGAGCTATGATCCTTGGAGATCCTGATATGATTTGATTTGATTTTGAGGTTTGTGAACACGATGCTATGTTTGGTATTATATGACCTTTAAAGCAAAGTCATTTGTGGCCCCGATGATTGATTGAGATTTGGGATTTGATAACATTTTGTCGACGTTATCATATGAGTATCCCTGATTGAGGCCAGTGTGCAAGCTCGAGCATTGATTTGATAGCGATTCGATTGATTTTGACATGTGCTCAGTGGATGGGCATTTGACCTGATACCTCCACGACATACATACATTGCATATCATATATCATTGTTTAGATATCTATGATGCATATTGTGGTTGCTTCAGACCAAACTTTGCTCACCCAGAGGGGCTGTTGTTGTCTTTTTATGTGAACAATGACAGGTACTCCAGGATATCAGGAGACCGGAGAGGGTGCTTCTGGAGGGAGTCACAGTTGAGCTGAGGTTTTATGTCTTTGTTTCCCAGTATATATGTATCTATATACCGGGGCATGTCCCGAGGATATGATTTGTTGTTGTATGAGTTGTTTTGATTATGTGTGGGCAGATTTTATGATGTGAGATGAAATACTATTTTTAGTATTCAAATAAAATATTTTGGGCTCATTGTAAAGAAATTTTAAACCCGTTTTACGTTGTAATGAATTAACCCTAATCAAATTACATTGTAATCACAATTAGGAGTTAAGGGCCCCACACTGTGACACAGAGGTTATGTGGGAGATCCATTTTCAGAAAGAACAATGAACTTACAAATGAGAATATCGTGAGAGAAAAGGCCCCAAAGAGAGCCCAACGATCGTATTTCATATTTGGTCACGGCCCAGTGACGAGAGTTGCTGATACCCTGCCCCCGGGTACTTCGGTGTCGTTTGGTTCATGGTATGAGACAAATAGTATGGAGATAAGTAATATTTTTTAATGATAAAATATATAAAAATGATAGTTAATATAATGTTTGATTTGATTGATTAATTTGATTAAATTTGAGATAATGTGATATTACCGTTTTGTCATTTTGAAAATATTATTAAAATATTTATCATATTATTTATTAAGGGTAATATTGTAATTTGAATTCAATGATTTGATTTATGTGATATAAATGATTCATGATTTGATTGATGTAAGATAAATTATTGGTAAATGGATAAATAAATGGTGCAATCAAACATGAGATTATATTAGATAAAAATATGGTTTAAATATGGATAAATAATCATGCGAACCAAACGGTACATTGGTGAATAGATTGATCTATCGACCAGATGATGAATGATAAATGATAGTCACTTTCAAGGATCAAACTTCACCCAAAATGATATATGATTATGAAATGATTTATGATGTTATATGCTAAAATGATTTACGTTGAGGAAGCTGAATGATATTACATGTTTAAATGATTTACGAAAGTGATATATGCTTACGAGCTTTTATGCCAGCTTATTTTATTAAAAGATTTATTTTAAAGCTGCATGTGCCTGTATATATATTATTTGTTACGTATGGTTAGAATGTCAGCTAGGGTCTGGACGTATTATTTGTTGCGGCTTCTAGGCTGGTTAGGTTCTGTCCAATAAGGTCCCTAGGGGTTGGTCATGGTCCTAGGATGGTCAGCTAGGATCTGAACGGGTTGGCTAAGGGCTATAGTCGAAGGTTGCATGGGATGGTTAAGCGAGGGTTCGATCCATATAGGGTAGAAAATTCAGTAGCTGATCTAGGCTGGTTCGAGGGTCTTAATTGGCTTGATTTGGATTGTATGTGGTATAGTTATGTGCTAATAAGTTATGGTTCAAGTTTGGTTATGTTTCGAGTCAATACGAGTCAAAACCGAGATGTACGTCTAAGTATAAAAACGAATTGAGAAATTAGTCGAGAAGCTGAAGTTTACGTCTAAGAAATATTTATGGGTGTAATTTATAGTGTCACGTTAAGTTTGATTGGATTTGGGTCGTCGTTTTAAGGTCTAAGGATAAATTAGGAAAGTTAGGGTTCCAGGGGCAAAACAGTCAATTTACACCTGAAAAATGCTAGACGTTCTAGCAGTGCTATGAATGCTGTAATATATGTTAAAATATTTATTTCAAATGGTTATTGAATTTTATGATGAAACGTTAATGCTAAAAGACGTGTTGCATGCTTGGTTTAAAAAAGAAAAAATGATTTATATATGTATGAATTTTTATAAGTGGTGGAAATAGGAAATGCTGAAGGAGGTGAATTGATTGTGACTAATACGATAATACGATGATATGTAAAGCCAAGGCTAGGTTGACGGGTGAGAGTATCGCTGATGTCGCCGTCGCCCGGTACAGCATTCATGATACGGCTAGGACTTCTAACATTTTTTATGTGTAAAATGACCGTTTTACCCCTGAAACCCTTACTTTCCGTATTTGTCCTTAAACCTTAAAACGACGACCCAAATCATTCCAAACTTAACATATGACCTTAAAATACACCCATAAATATTTCTTAGACGTAAACTTAAGCTTCTCGACTAATTTCTCAATTTGTTTTTAGACTTAGACGTACATCCCGGTTTTGACTCGTATGGAATCGAAACTTAACCAAACTTTATCAAATTTAAACCAAAGCTTATTAACGCCTAACTAAACCATATTCAACCCAATTTAAGCATGTTAAGACCTTCGAACCAGCCTAGAACATCTACTGAACACTTTCCCTATTTTCGAAAACCCTAGCCACCCCAACCTTGCAAGCTTCGACCCTAGCCCTCAAACAACTCGACCAGCCCTATTTGATCACCCTAGGACCATATTGGACCCCTATGGACCCTACTAGACCCTGCTTCAGAAGCCTAAAACCCGCAGCCCCTCAAACTCGTCCCAAACACATGCGCACAGTTCCCTCACATCACGCGATCGACCTTGCCCTTCGAGCCAACCCTCGTGCAGCCATTTTAGTACTATCATGCAGCCCTCTTGGGTCTCCTAGTCATGCTATAACAGTAGCTAGAAACCGTAACCAACAAGGAATCCTAGCCGAAGACCCTTAGCCACTAGGACTCTTATTTTCGTGCAAGCCTTCGCTCCTGCGGGTGCAGCCCTAGTCTAGGATTCCCTGGACCTAAACACGTTGGAAAAATGTCCTTCCAAGTTATCGTATCATGGCAGCCCCTTTGTGCATCATTAACTTAAGCCCATTAGTTACTATTTAAAATATTTTGTTTATGAAAGTTTGTGAAAATAATAGCCGAGTTCTCAAAAAGACTCTATTTTTATCGAAAATCGATTACTGGTTTAAAATATGACTCGGCGTATAAAAACACCTCAAAACACCTTATTTTCGAAAATATCATTTAACATATACCATATTTTAAATAATTAAAAATAATCAAAAATATTTTTCCTTTTTTCAGTCATCGGTCTTCATTCCTCGATCGCGTCTCGAATAACCTTTAAAACACAGTTTTATGCATTCGTGTAAAAAGGTACATTTTAAAAATGCAATCTTGCACACCATAATTAATTCATGCCATTAAAACCATTTAATTAGTCATTTCTATTTTCCCTAGATTTGCATGTAGTTGGATTACGTCATCGTATTTTGGACCTTAAATATATGATAAAAGGAAAAACGTTTAAGTTTATGCATGTTTATGAAAAGTTATTTTAATAAAAATATTTTCACTGTTGGTTGTGAATGTATATGCATTCTTTGTTATCATGGTTAAGGTTTGTTGAGTCAATTGACTCACTATTTGCTGTAAATATATATTAGGCAAATATATATAATAATTTAATGTTTGTACATATAAATAATATATAATATAATGATTTATATGTTTCATAATATATAAATAATGTGTGTATTTATAAATAGGTATTTGAAAATAAAAGAATGCAATACTAGGTTAACATAAAAGAAAAAAAAATCAAATGTTTCTTGTTATATAGTAGTTCAAATTTGAGCTGATGAAAATTATTCATTTTGAAATATAAATTCAAACTCTAATTTACTAAAAAAAATTAAAACTCAGTAATTAAAGAAAAATGAAAATTTATTCTATTAAATTTATTTAAATTCATAAAATATTTAATATAAAAAAAATTATATGTGTTTTTAATTAATTAACATGACTTTATAAATTTAACATTTTCACTTATAATTTGGAAATATTATATGAATATATAAATAAATAAATAAATAAATAAAAGTGTGATTTTTTTCTTGAATGAAGTCTCTAACATTAAGCAAACAAAATATATAAAAAATTATTGTTAATCAATAATTATAAACATTTTGGAACATATATTATGAATTATTTTTGCTAAATTACAAGCAACCCAAAAATATTTTCACATAAATCATTCTTAATTTTTTTTCCATTTAATAGATTTATGAGAAATTAAAGGTTTGATAGTGGTGAAACAAATTATCCACAACTTTATATCTGTTATAGGGTTGAAAAGTTGGTAGGAAAATTCAATAAAATTATGGTGAATGTTGTACCTAATCACTAAATTTTTTTAAAATAATCTTTCAAGGTAGATGGTCGAGGCAGCGATGAAAAGTTAGGGAAAAAAATATCACACTGTTATGGGCATAGGCCAAATGTTAGCTAAATAGAATACCACATGACAAACACATACACTGCAATAAAATGGATCTCTGGAATCTCTTTGTTTAACATAAAACACGGCCTTGACCTTCCCAATGTGCAGGCGTTAATCCCCGACAACTTACCTGTCCTTACTCAAAGCCGGCCAACCAAAACCTGAGACAATGTCCAGTTGTTTCTTTCATTGTTTCTTTCATTTTAATGCTACATTTAAGTACACATCAACAACTTAGAAGTCTTATCATATGAAATAAACACAACAAATTCCCGTATCTTTAGGCATCAGCTATTTCATCCATCGATAAAATGTTCAAACTTCAACTTTGTAGATGATGTATGAGGCGCCAGATTTGTACAGCTAATGGCAAATCTTGAGCACTGTTGCTGTTTTCTCGTAAGTGGGCGATTACTCCAAGTACCTTCATTGGAATATCATGTCTGAACACACCTAATTCCATAGTTGGTCCCCTCCTTCCACATGCATAGAGAACATAGAACAACACGCTGTCGAATTCATGGCTGATCATTCGTTTGAGTTCGAAAATTCTTTGGTAACAAATTTTCGTGGTAGGAGACAACACACTACTCCAGAGACTTCTCAGCATCTGTCTATCTCATTTTCAAGCTCCAGCTCCAATCTTTTCTCTCAATACCGCACCACACGTAGGAGAAGGAACCAAATTCGCACCACCCCTTTTGCCACAGATGATGACAGGTCATGGCAGGGCGAGCTTTCGTGGCAATTTGAACCAACTGGTTGGCTGGAAAACAGCAATCTTGGGGCGGTGTTGAGTCCGTGGAGCGCCAGTGCAGCCACTGCTCCATCCAGTGGCCATAGCAATTTTTTTATGAGATCAGCCAATGATTATTACTTGTCGCATACTTACGGTGGTCTCCCAAACTTCACAAATAAATATCATGAGAATTTGTATTCAGCATATGATCCATTGCCATCAGGGAGGCTTGAGCTCCAGAGTTATGCTGCTAGGGAAAATAATGAAAGTTCAATCTTCGAACAGAGTCGTACTTCTGGCGAACATACCAGGCATGGTAAAAGTTCAATCTTGTCAACTATCAAAGAAGCGAGTCCTGGAAACCGTGGTCCATTGGCTGATGAAGATAACCTGAGCACCACCGATTATGGCATCTTACAAGACATGGACCGTCAAGTTCGAATGATAGAAGCTTATCGTGGCCTCAAGCAAAACCAGGATCCACGATGGTTTTCTGTATCACATGTTTATATAGATGAAAATTCCAAGAACGATCATGATCATGGGATGTTGCCGTTAAATCACCACGTTGGCTATACTGCTGACAAAAATTTGAAAATTGCTGATAGTTCTTACGATAATTCCCACTATGCTTGTTCTCTGAGGCAATCACCAGAGAATCATGATTGCAGGGTTAATGCAGCATTTGAAGAAGAGGATGATGAGGAAGAAGAAGCTGTGACACCAAAATCAGTTGGGCTATTTAGCTTGTTCAGGTATTCAACCAAGTTTGATTTAGTTCTCATATTCTTCGGATGTTTGGGAGCTTTTATCAATGGAGGGTCTCTTCCTTGGTATTCTTTTCTTTTTGGTCGTTTTGTCAACAATCTTGCGACCGGAGAAGACAGTATTTCCAAACATCAGATGATGAAAGAAGTGGACAAGGTAAAGCTCGTGTTGTTCATAGAAGACAAAGCATACTTTCCAAACAACATTTAACGAGTATTAATCGAACTCAGTCTCTTATATTACATATATTGACGATATACTTTAATATTTTAATCACTTTCAGGTATGTCTGTTCATGACTGGCTTGGCAGCGATAGTTATGGTGGGAGCTTATTTAGGTACAAGATGCATCATTTTCTTATCTATTTTTGCTTGCCCCCAATGTACTTTATTCCATAAGGTTTAATGGCGAAACTTAACTCCTTATTTTAATGCAGAGATCACTTGCTGGAGAGTGGTGGGGGAAAGATCAGCTCATAAGATTAGGACAGAGTATTTAAGAGCAGTATTACGACAGGACATAGGATATTTTGACACGGAGATCAGTACTAGTGATATCATGCATGGAATCTCAAGCGATGTTGCACAAATCCAAGAAGTGATGGCGGAGAAGGTTGGAAATTATTTTTTTTTCAAGTTTACAGTATTATGAATTTATAATTTATATTAATATAATTCTTTGAAAATCCCATTTTTGTAATGCAGATGGCACATTTTGTTCACCACATATTTACCTTCATCTGTGGTTATATAGTCGGTTTCTTGAAATCATGGAAGGTTTCCCTGGTTGTTTTGGCTGTAACACCATTAATGATGTTTTGTGGCATCGCCTACAAGGCTATATACGGTGGTCTAACAATTAAAGAACAGGTAAAAAGAACTACATTAATCATCACTTAATTTATAGCTAATTTCTTCCCTTCTACTACTGAACTCGTTGCTTTCTATGTTTAAAGGCCTCCTATAGAAGAGCTGGTAGCATTGCTGAACAAGCTATAAGTTCTATCAGAACTGTGATTTCTTTCGTAGCAGAGGACACTTTAACCGAAAAATATGCTAATTTTCTTCAGAGGTCAATGCCATTAGGGGTAAAGCTTGGTTTTGCCAAAGGTGTAGGAGTGGGTGTTATATACTTGGTTACTTATGCAACGTGGGCATTGGCATTCTGGTATGGATCAATTTTAGTTTCCAAAGGCCAGCTCTCTGGTGGTGCTGCCATTGCATGTTTCTTTGGTGTCAATGTTGGTGGCAGGTAAAACTTTTCACCTTTTGGTCTTCACATTTCTTAAAATTGAAAAAAAAAATTCAATGAAAAGACATTTTCTTAAATCATTTACGAGCCAAACTAACTTCAATTTTGTGTTTCTTGTGTAGGGGTTTTGCTCTAGCTTTGTCATATTTTGCACAATTCTCGCAAGGAACCGTAGCAGCTGGCAGGTTGTTTCAATTGATTGACAATATTCCAGCAATTGATGCTTACAGTCCTGAAGGGCGGAAACCAACAAATATACGTGGGAAAATCGAATTTAGAGACGTTTCTTTTGCTTACCCTTCACGTCCAACTCTCCCAATTCTTCAATCTCTTAACTTGGTGATTCCATCTGCAAAGACTCTAGCATTGGTTGGTGCCAGTGGAGGTGGAAAATCTACAGTTTTTGCTCTTATCGAAAGGTTCTACGATCCAAACCAAGGTAAAATCGTATATCTTCTTCTTCTATGTGCAATACCCATACAGATCTTAATGTATAGTATCAACTCGTCAGGCTTCATCACCGTGGACGGGTATGATTTAAGGACATTGCAATTGAAATGGCTGAGAAATCAGATAGGTATGGTTGGCCAAGAGCCAGTTCTGTTTGCAGCCACCATATTTGAAAATGTGATGATGGGGAAGGAGAATGCCACCAAGAAAGAAGTTATTGCAGCCTGTATGGCAGCCAACGCCCACAATTTCATAAGTGGTCTTCCCCAAGGATATGACACCGAGGTTAACAAAGTTTAAATAAATACGTTCTTATTCTCATTGTAGTTGACATATGTGCTTGAAAATTAATTAGAACTTCGGTTGGCAGGTTGGGGATAGAGGAACCCAACTTTCAGGGGGTCAGAAACAGCGTGTAGCCCTTGCTCGAGCTATGATCAAAGATCCTAAAATTCTTCTTCTTGATGAGGCTACAAGTGCCCTAGATCCCGAGTCTGAAGTTGTGGTTCAAAGGGCCATAGATAAGATATCCATGGGCAGAACCACAGTTATCATTGCTCATCGGCTGGCTACGGTAAAAAATGCTCACACTATAGTTGTACTAGACCATGGTTACGTGATTGAGATTGGTAATCACAATCAGCTCATGGAAAAATCCGGTGCCTATTTTGATCTTGTAAATCTGGCTTCACAAGGAATCTCACATCCGGATGTGAATCAAAATTACCAGCAGAATAATTCAGATTTCTCCATGCCCGAGAAATCTGAGGTTGATGCGTCCAGAATCAAGAAAGTGAATGAAATATCAAAATCCAAGTACATGGCATCTATGCAAGAGGATAAACAAGCAGATGAGAAAGGAAAAGATCAACAAAAGTTGAGAAATTACCGACTTTTGGATGTCTGTAATTTGCAGAAGCCGGAGGGTGTTATGCTGATTCTGGGTCTTCTTTTAGGTATGCACGCTGGGGCAATTCTCTCCATCTTTCCGCTGGTTCTTGGGCAAGCTCTAAAAGTATACTTTCTGAAAAATATTCATGAATTGAAAAGAGAAGTTGGATACCTATGCTTGGTGTTACTTGGGCTCGGATTAGGATGTATACTAACCATGACAGGCCAACAAGGCTTTTGTGGTTGGGCTGGAACAAAGCTCACAAAAAGAGTCAGAAATTCGCTATTCAAGGCTATACTAAGACAAGAGCCTGGCTGGTTTGATTTCAGTGAAAATTCAACTGGGATTCTCGTGTCAAGACTTTCGATTGATTGTATTAGTTTTCGAGCTGTTCTTGGTGATCGCATATCTGTCCTGCTAATGGGACTGAGTGCAGCAGGTGTTGGACTAGGCATATCATTTTATCTTCAATGGAGGTTAACTCTATTGGCCGCTGCTCTCACACCATTAACTCTCGGGGCTAGCTATTTGACCTTAATCATCAATATTGGGCCAAACTTGGACAACAGTTCTTATGCCAGGGCCAGCACTATTGCATCAGGAGCAGTGTCAAATATAAGAACGGTGGCCACTTTTGGAACACAGGAACAAATAGTTCAATCCTTTGATGAAGCTTTATCCAAGCCTAAGAAGATGTCGGTTGAAAGGTCACAAATGCTAGGTTTGGTTCTTGGCCTTACTCAAGGGGCCATGTATGGAGCTTACACCCTAACTCTGTATTATGGCGCTTATCTTGTAAAGCAAGATATTACAAACTTTGGGGTGGTATACAAGATTTTCTTGATACTTGTTCTAAGTTCATTTTCTGTTGGACAACTGGCTGGCCTGGCCCCAGATACTTCAGCTGCGGTAACTGCAATACCTGCCGTGTTTGAAATTCTTAACCGAAACCCTGAAATAGTCAATGATAAGAAGAGAGGTAAGAAGATCGAAATGTCAAAACCATTTGATATTGAGTTCAAGAAAGTTACATTTGCCTATCCGTCTAGGCCAGGTGTGATCATTTTAAATCATTTCAGCCTTAAGATAAGAGGTGGCACAATGGTGGCATTGGTGGGAGGAAGTGGATCAGGAAAGTCAACAGTTGTATGGATGATACAACGGTTTTATGATCCAGTAAGGGGAAAAGTAGTGATGGGGGAAGTTGATTTGAGGGAGCTTGACTTGAAGTGGTTGAGAAGCCAGATAGCATTAGTGGGTCAAGAACCATCACTCTTTTCAGGTAGCATTAGAGAGAACATTGCATTTGGCAATCAAAATGCTACATGGGCTGAAATTGAAACTGCTGCGAGAGAAGCCTATATTCACAAGTTCATTTGTAGCCTCCCTCAAGGATACGAAACAGAGGTAACATAGCTCAAATTTCTTTCATGAATGCTTTGAAAAAGACAAGTTTAACCACCTATAAGCCCACACCTCAGTATTCTTTTTGGTGTGCATGTGTTATGCGTGTAGTCTTATTTTGTAACTATCTTTCGTTGTTCCTCATCAGCTTTCTTCTTTTTTAAAATAGGTTGGTCAGAGTGGCCTACAATTATCAGGTGGGCAAAAGCAAAGGATAGCTATAGCAAGAGCTATACTCAAGAAATCCAAGATTCTACTACTAGATGAAGCAAGCAGTGCACTGGACTTGGAATCTGAAAAACACGTTCAAAATGCACTTAAGAAGGCATCCAAAAGAGCCACCACAATCGTGGTGGCTCACCGTTTGTCGACTATAAGACAAGCTGATTTCATTGCCGTTCTGAGGGAAGGTGTGGTGGCAGAATATGGAAGCCATGACACTCTTATGTCTTCACATCTTGATGGGATCTATGCTAGTTTAGTTAGAGCAGAGACAGAAGCAATGGCCTTTGCTTGAGCTCTAGCATGTAATTTAAAATCTCGCATTCCATTTGGCCTAAAAGACTGTGCAGGTCACCATTTCTAACTATTTAGCAGATTGATATATTTTCTCTGAACATGTAGCTTGGTCAAATAAAACTGAACTCTAGCTTTTGGTCATAAATAGAAAAATAAGTCGATGACAAAACATAATGTTTGTCATCACTGAAAAAGATTGATTCTTGGTTTTGGGTTAAAAAATTAGTTTTTTTGTTTCTTAAACTCAAATTCTACGTTTGTTTTTACTTAATTTAATTATAATCCAATATCATTAGTGAGAAGTTGATTTTGTTTCTATAAAAATGATTATGCTAAAAAGTTAGTATAAGAATCACTTATTTATTAAACGATGTCCACTTTTGATTTTCAGTTTTCCACTTTTGTTTTCAAACATTATTCACTTCTGATTTTTCTTAACATCAAGCCCCGAGCCCAGGCCCATGTAAGCTCGACTTCACAATGAGCTCATATAACAATTACTTAGTTTTCGTCTCGCTTTACAAAAATGGTTAACTCAAGTTGCTATAAGAGTTCATTGTTAACCATTATAAGTCATTTTAAAATTAGATTTTTAACTCATAAAAGACAAGGGTATTACAATCATATTTTTTTAAGAACGTGACATTTCGTCGCGGTCTGACGCTCAATCCACCACTACTGACAATATAGAGATGACTTCTACATGTTCAAGATGTGGCTCTCACACATGTAGCAATTATTTTCTATTATTCCTGTTAATTACCGTTTCTGATACCACTTAAATATCACCTCTAGTGCCTGAAACCGATTATCAGAGTTGTTTAACAATTAAACGTTGAAAAAAAAAGCCTCATTGCATAAAATTAATCCAAATTAATTTGTCTCATAATATAATGTTATTTTTACAATGATAACATACGAATGTTGAAGCGTACAAATTCAAATCACATAATTCTAGTAGAATTTAAAAATGTAGCAATAGCTAAAACATAGTTTCTTCATCATCTCCAAAATTGATTATGCTCATTTACCACGACACAAAAAAAGGGTGAAAATGCTAGGATTAGCAATTATTTTATCAAAATATGCTCTTGCAGAAAATGTATTAAAAGTGTACTTATTTGTAGTATATTTGGCTTAGAAGGGAAGATAGATTTATGAGGGCCAAGTGGAAACAATACTAGAACACACACACAAAACCACATTTATTCTGCATAACTATAGAGTAATTGATTGCGTTTTTATATCGTTATAGTTTTAAGATAAATAAAATTTATAAAGAAGTAAATAAAATAATACAACACCTAATCAACCACAGGGTTGTGCATACAACAGAGACGTATACTGATAGTGATTGAATTCAAAAGAAAAACAAAAGGGTTACAATTGAGCCACTACTTAATTCTTACTCGCTCTCTTCCGCCCTCACAGCATTAGCAGCAAGCAACACACAGATTCAAGTACGTTTCACTTTGTAATTCTTACTCACTCAGTCTTCTCTTCAAGATCACCGTCTGATAAACCATTGCCAGTCTCGATGGATTTCGGTTCGGGACTCCTAACATCCTTCGAGATCAGAGAAGATGGCTTTATTAGCATCAAAATGTTTTCTTCGTCAAATTCTTCATCCGCATCCTCAGAAGAGTAAGCATATCTACCAAGAAAACAAGCAATTAAAAATTGGTTCAGTCCCTTGACAATACTTGATGTTTCTTATGCTGCGCTCTTAAGGAGGTGTAGGTTGGAGAAGGATGACAACGATTACTAAGCCGTTCTGATTCTGAAATTTACAAACTAAAGCTGAAATTTTCAAGACATACTTGACTGGGTTCACACTTCGCATTCCATTCAATTTGTAACAAAGGAACCAACATTTTCGTTTGTGCTTTTAGCATTGTAGATACCTAAAATGAAATAAATGGCACAATGGCAAGCATGGTACTATGGCAGGTATCATGGCTGAGCATTAAGATATATTCCACAAATGATGGCTCATACCTCATTGAAGTCTGAGATGGCGCCCATAGAGCACAGATGACACACAACAGAGAAAAAGACAAAACTTGCCAAAAAGCAGGAATGATCCATGCATTCTGCCACCGTTCATTGTATATATCATTGGACTTGAAATAAAGCTGCAAAAATTCAAGGCTTAAGCATGCAATAACATGGTAAAGCCATTCAATTTTACATGCAACATACAAATGTAAAAGTTCAAGCAATGTTTTCTCTCTCAATATTATTATTAAATTTTTAATAGTGATGTATCTCAAAAGAAAAAGATGAAGAGAGAATTCGGATTCGGATAAATTGCTGTGTCAAATCCTCAGCCTCGTGGTGTGAGTGTGTGACAGAATCACCATTTGAAAAATATAGTACCAACAATACCTCATAGCATATCCAACCAACTGACACAATAACCGCAACTGCTAACGCATTTGTAAACTTTCTGTAAATATCTAATTTGGCATTCATCCTCCTAGCCTGTAACATTAAGCAACAAACAGAACGACAAAGTCAATACTAATATGCAATCCAGCTCTGTCGAAAAATTATTCTCTAAACATTGAATTTAATACAGGAAAGGAGGAGATGGGATGAGGATAGAGCTAAAAAAATTTGAACATTGGAATGTAGAAAGATGAACTACCAATAAAGCTAAAGAGTAAGGAAGGGCCAGACAATAAGATGTGTCATTTATGCAAGGCAGTATACAATATATAAAAGCCACCTACATCCCAGTACCTGAAGCTTATTCAGAGTTGACGAGAGAGAGGTAAATACCCAAAGAATGAAAAAAGCATCCAAAATTGCCACGGGAAGGATAAAAAACAGGATAGCCTTTCCTGAATGATCACTCACAGCTCCAACGTTTTCAATCAATTCGAGAACTTCCGATGCCACGAAGAAAGTTCCTCCGAGCAAAAGAACTTTTGAAGTCAAACCACCTAAGGTTGGTCTGACAACACCATAACCCATAGAAACAATGAGGATGATCAATCGTGATATGGTACGCTTCACAGTTCCAAAGGTCACTGCCCAGACGGTTATCCCAGTAGGCCTGACTCCAGTTTCATTGAACTCAATATAATCAAAATACCAGAAGGCCATCTCAAACATTCCCAATGTAATCACAAGTGTGATACAGTTTTGCAATGGAAGAACTTCTCTCCAGAATCTGGCATACTGTAAAAACCAAAAGATGCCAAGCACCACAAAAGCAAGAGACATGAACCCATAGAAATCCATAAGAGGAGCCATTCTACCAGGTAGGTAACCAGTAGGATTTTTCCAGACAGTTTTCCCATCGACAACCACCTCTTTAAGTCTTGGATCACAATGAATAAAGTACAGGTTATACATTCCAGTTTTTGTAATCTGAATGGATCTTGGATGCAGAGTAGTCTCTGTCTTATCGACATCAAATGATGCACCAAACACCTGAGGCCAACCTGGATTATTTGTCGATGGCCGGTTAATGATTTGGCCTTCTGTACAGACTCCAAGTTTTGCAAGATCTGCTGTGCAGCACACAGCTCTTTGACCTCCATAGGCAGAACCCCCTATGGTTTCCCTATCATCCACCTCAAATACAATTGTATGGACTAATCCTGAACTGAAATTAGAAAGCTCCAAAGGCCTCCGGAATACGATGTTTTCAAAGCTGATTCAGAATAAAATTGATGTGATCAGATATTGACTGAGAGAAAAATGACAAGAATCTATAGGGGAAAATGGATTTTGGAGAAAGTAAATAACTCCAAGTAATAATAATGCTATTTCACAACATTGGTCGCAACACCAATGGCTTCCATTGCAGCAAGTTAAAAAGCAGTAGATCCAGAACAAGCTAAGTTCCAAGTTGGCGGTAAGTTAATCAATGTGACATAAAATCAATCGATCACTTCAACAGAGTTTATTTGGTAAAATTTCTCCCGCTTTTAACTTTTTAAGATTGTTCCTATAATAATAGTCGCTGCTGTAAATAAAATTATAATTTTACCATTTTCAATTAAGTAGACTTGCAAATAATCTCTCTCTGAAGAGATTAATACCATTATCGACAACTGAGGGTCAATTACAACTCAGACTAACTAAAACTGATTAAACATTTTTAAAGTCATGGAACAAAAACGTAAACTAACTAAAGCGTCCATTCTGAAGAATATAATGATCCTACTCGCTCGATCTCATCATATATTCAAATAACCAGGAGTTTGGTTATTTCAAAGTCAAGTTTCTACAAAGATCTAAGAATAACAACACTGATTACCCAACCACAAGATCAAATGCCAGACACCCTTACGATTGACTCCTCGATGCACCGCAACAATAAAAGGAAATAAGCAAATTCAGCAAGATTTTTTTATTTTTATTTTTTGCAAAAGAGGAAAAAAAAAGAGTTCAAGTCAATCTGAAGCAATACTCACCGAATGAAAGAGACGCCGGGTGAGGATTCATTAAATTCAGGAGCAGAAGAGTAAATCCCCTCACTCCCACCGTGAACAACGAACGTATTGCCTTTGGCGACGAATATCTCCCCGGCGTACCCATGCACCGACGCTTCAATGCGCGGGATACGGAGCAGCAGCAACGCCGCCAAGGGTAGAATGGTGATGAAAGAGTTCAACCGCTGCATCGCAATTCTGATGACACCTAGGAAAGAGATCTCCGGTGAAGGATTTCAGACTCAGAGGAGACACAATAGCGACTGCCTGACTAGCGTGGTCAGGTGTCTCGACTATGGTTAAATCTTTGAGGTGTCAATTGGATGGGATCGTGTCGGTCGTGTATTTTATTATTTAAAAATTGCTTAATCTGAATTCAATCTAACCCAAAAACTCTTAACTTGAAATCAGAAGTCTATTAATCCGATCAATTCGACTAATCCGATTTTTTTAAAAAATTTTAAAAAATCAAATAAAATTCAAAAAAATAGTAATAATATTTTAATTTAAATACAAAATAACAAAATCTCTCTTATATATATTATTTAAATTTAAAAGTATAATGGTAGAAAAATAAAGTATATTTACTAAATTAAATAAATAATTGTTTAAAAAATAAAAAATATATAAAATAAATATTAAATTATGAAAATTTATAATATAAATAGACAATAAATATTTTTTCAAAAATATAATATATAAAAATGTAGACAATATTTATTAATTATATTTTAAAAAAATTAAAATTTTCGGATCAACCCGAATCTGATCCAATCCATTCATTTTTTTTCAGATCAGCTATTGTGTCCAACCCGATTTGATCCGAACCCGAAAACCTCAAACCCAAACCTGATTTTTTTCGAGTTGGACCGTATCGGATTGGTGGATCGAATCTGATTTTGACACTCATATTAAATCTAACAATAAAACTTCCATTTTTTTCTACAACTTCAATATAAAAACAAATAATTACAATTTCTTCAGAAAAAATAAATTTAAAAAATATATTTTTAAAATTGTTAACAATAAATTTTTTTATTCAAATACAAAGATATGTTAGATATATGTGTATAAAAACATATTATTAATGATTTGAAATTTGTATATTTATATAGAATTAAAATATCTCGAAAATTGAACATTACTCATAATTTCATAATAGAATTTGGGCCATTTTACAAGTTAAGTTTATTCAGTTTATAAGAGCAAACAAAAACCTTAGTTCTTATCGATCACCATTTAACAAGAAAGTGGCGAGGTCATGTTTCAAGTTTTATAAACTTAAATGAATTTAGTATAAAGTAAATTTGAAAACTTTTTTAGTTTATTATAATTTTAATTATATCATGTCAATTATTATATCAAAAAGCACATAAATATTTAAATTTTTTAGTATAAAAAATAACCATTAAAAGACATGATCGGTTAGGATGGCTAAGGTGTTTAGAAGGGACGTTGAATAAACAATTAGGCTTTTTGAATTCTTTTCTGAAATGTGAATCAGTTCTTTGATAACTGATCCTATAATCTTGTATGTCGATATATATCTGTTAGAAATTTTCAACAATTTCGCAATCTTGATTTTGATGTTAACAAAACTTGTTATTTGTTACTGATGATTTACCTTAGTGTGCAGAAGTTATGATCAGTTACGAGTTGTCTAAATCGCAAACTGAAAACCCAACTGATCGCACAAAATAAATCAGACAAACTGATATGTCAAATGAGCAGTTTAGCTGATTGTCTAGCAGGAGAAACTCATAAACTTGGCCAGCCGAAGGAGTGTTCAACTGATGAAGAGCCCAACTGATCAGTTCAACCGAACAAGAGCGAAATCAGTTCCACTGACGAGTCAACTGATTTCGCCAGTCCAACTGAAGATCAGTTCAGCTGACTAGTTCGGAGCATCAGTTAGAATCTTTTAGTTGAAAACAAGAGTCATTCAAGTGGATTCCAGCTATGCACAATGGTACAAAGAAATTGTCCAGTCAAAGGACAATAATGAACGTTGCATCAGATCATTAAAGACAAACGTTCCAGAAGGACAGTCGAAAATTCGAGACACAAAGTCCAAGGAACAAATTCAAGATGCAACAAATACAATAATTGAGTATCACTGTACGATCAGTTTTTCGCCTATATAAAGAGAAGATCAGTGGAGACGAAAATATAGAACCAGAGAGAGTGTGGTAAAAAGAAAAGGACGCGCTTATTTGCCTATCAGCTTTCAGAAACATTCAGCCTAGAGGGATACTTCATTGTATTATCAGCTTAGTTTAGAAGCTCACTTCTCTCAGTATGTGAGAACACCTTTTGGTGTATTCATTGTTCAGTTCTCACACACGAACACACACCACCAGTCAAATACAGTCTTGCACAAAGACTTTTAAACTTTTGTATGTAGTCTTTGACTCATAGACGTTAAAGAAATGTTAGCTGGAAGGTGCTGCCTTCAGTCTAGACTAGGAGTTCAGTTAGGTAGTAATGTAAGTTCTAAGCTGAGTGGGTTTGTACAAAGAATTGTATAAATCAAAGTTTTCTAGTGAATCCTTCCCAAGGAGAATAATGGGTGACGTAGGAGCAGTTGAAGTCTCCGAACATCCATAAACATATCTTGTGTATTTAACTGATTAACTGTTGCTTTCAAACTGACTTGATCAGTTAGAGCATCCTTCAGTTCAGTTCTTACTATAACTGAACTGATATATGCGACAACTGATCACTTGTTTTTTAGTTATTCAATTTACATAAATTAAAATATTTTCTAATTTAAACAGTTTTTTTCACGAATGATTACTTCGAGTTTCTTCCGCTTGGTTTTAAACCAAACTCGATTTAATTCATCGTTGTTAACATTCTTAGAACACGAGCTATTGTAGCTCATTGGAGAATATTGTGTTCGAAGCACCTTCGATGCCTTGCACACGATCCTTCAATATCAATCAACTAAAATAAGTGCGGAATAAGGCTGACATATAGATTAAATACTTAAAATAAACTGAAATGAACAAGGAAACTTTTATGCATGTTTGGAGACTTCAAATGCCCCTAAGTCACTCCTTCTATCATGAGAATATGATTTCACTAAAAGACTTTGATATATTACAACAGATTGTAATAATCCACTTCAGTTGGTCTTACACACTATCAAACTGAAACTATTAGTCTAACAATTCTTAAACAGTTATAAAACTGAAAGATGCTCTAATTTGTAGCCTAAATGCTACTGAAAAATATAATGATTGTAGAGCTTAAAAATGCGATCTCTAAACTTGAGAATATGCTCGTGGAGTGTATCGTAATTGATTGGTTTGACTGCTTCGTGTGTTCGCTTGTTCTTAGTCACCAAACTTCTTCAACTGATTCGATCAACTATATATTTTCTTCGATCTAAACGGTCATATTGAATGCATTTAATGATCATTTAATGTCAAATATCCGTTAAATTGTCGTGTAGTAGCTTTATCTGACAGTCATACGAGGTATTCAGACTGCTCTGTTCTGATACAACTGTTCTGCTTTGGTACGACCTGTCAGACTGTCTGATGTTCTTTTAATTGATGACGAGGCCAACTAATTGGAATTCAACTGATCAACCGATCAGTTCAGGTGGGCATTATCAGTTGTAACTGATGTCCTATCATTTATGAAAACTTCAGTTGATAAGATTTTTCAGTTCAGCTCAAAACGAAGTCTTCAGTTCCGTTTGTTCGATCAGTTAGATTCTTCAGTTCCTTTAAAGATTAATTTGTCAAGCTCTGAAATCTATAATATTCCAACAATTTCTCTTTTTTTTGGTGTTTGACAAAACTTAGATTTCTTGAACTGATGATAGAGAATAAAACTGATTGTAGATAAAATAATGTACAGATTCATACATATTCAACAATAACAATTTTTTAATTGATTTGAAATATATAAGTACAGATTCGAACAAACATTTCAAATAAAAATTAAACTTATAGACTAATCAACTGATTTAGGACACTTAGAAATTATTTCTTCGAATTCTTCTCAGATGTTCCTTTATCAGTTGGCTTGTCTTGTTCAGTTCTCTTCTTTCTTGCTCCTACTGTGCTAGCTCCTGCTCCTGCTGTTTCTGATTTCTGTTCTTTCCCCTTTTTGTCAATGTTCGTCACTCTTGTGAAGAGGAGGAATGCTAAACTAAGTTGAGCATATACCTCAACCAGTTGATTCTGCATTATATCAATCTTTTTGGACAAACTTGCATGAAAAAAATCATTCCGATTTCTGAGTTGATCTTGTGAGGAGATCAGAATAGGAATTGTAACTGATTCTTTTTTAATCTTTTCAAATGAGTCAAAAAGAGCAATTCCATCCTTGGTCAGTTTCTTTAAGTCTTTCATGGTAATTTTTGAATCAAGGTTGTCCAGTTCTGAAAGAATGGTTTCCAGCATTATATCAGCTTCTAGTGGCAATTCAGGGTATAGTGCTTTGGTAGGAACTTTTTCTTTCCTTTTTGCCTTCTGAGAGAATTCCACCATAGCAAGCTGACCTGGGGCAACATCTTGATCAATATCAGTTGCAAATGCTTCTAATGTCGCTTGTTGAACTGACTCACTCCAAGGCTGATCCTGATGATCAGTGAGGAGCTGGATGCCTTGAAAATCTTCTGAGCAGCAAATAACTGAAAAGTGGCATCTGTCATAAAGAAATTCTCAGGAAGCAACTGATCGATTGATGGCAAAGTAGTTGCAGATCTTCGTTCCTGGACTGAAGGATTAATTATTTTTTCAGTTGGTAACTGAACAGCTTCAGTTTGTACATCTGCCTCTGTTGTTGAAATCATAATTTGATGTTCAATAGGTTAAACAACGTCAACAGCACCGGAGTCATCTTTGAACTCCATTTGAATATCCTTTGCAACTGATTGTAACAGATCTTCTACATTTTCCAGTGTCAGAACTTCTTCAGAAAATGTAGATGGTTGCACTGCTGGTCCTGAGATCGGTAGGATAATCAATGCCGTAGATGAGAAAGGTAGTTCATCGGTGCAGAGTGGAGGAGAGACTTCTCAAATTGGTTCAACTAGTTGAACCACGACCGACTCTTTTTCAGTTGGAGCCATCACCTGCTTCTATGCTGGTTCAGTTGGAGAGTCCTCCAAATATGATTGTGAACCACTGGCCTTTATTGGAACATGCAATTGATGTTCATCTCCCAATTCTTCACTCTCATCTGAAAGAAGATGATATTAGAGTCCAGTTGTTGAAAAACTGTTATGTCTTCATAAGCGGTAGGACCAGCTGGATCATAGTTGGATTTCAGTTAAGTTGCCACCACAACCAACTTTCTCATTAGATCGAAGAGGTATGATCTTCTATCCATGGCTTGGGCGACTGTAGTGGCTTTAACATCCTTCATGACAGCTGATTTCAAGGAAATGAACTTCTTCAAAACCTTCTTCTTCCTGAACTTCTTGGCAAGGGTGACTGTTCGGAAATTCACCCATTCATTGTAGCATTCCAGCTTCAATTCAGCATGCTCATTGATATACTGCATAATAAGATCAATTTGCGTCTGAATGGTATTGTTGGTTCTTGGTTCCTCAATCATTTTTTCCTTGTCCTTCGGATCAGTTAGAGCATGAGGCAAGTCTAGTGTAGAACCAGTTGTGTACACAGCTTCTCTGATAATTACGCCTTTTGAGCATGCTTGAGGTAGAATTTGTGGGACGAACAACTGTTGTAAAAGGAGCTGGGACCTATTTTAGTTTCAGCTTTTCTCCAAAATCAGTTATGATAGTTGAGGGATGGTTAGTTGCAGTCTTCTGTTTTGATGGGGCAGCTGGCTGAACCAACTGAATAGGAACAACTAGGAGAGATTGTTGAGAACCTGAAGACAACAATTTGAGCTCAGGAAGAGATCCAGGAGTAGCGATTGGCTTGGTCTTCTGCGACCTTGGTTTCTTTAATAGAATAGGAGAAGGGTCTTCTCCGAATCACTGGTAGAAAGGACCGGTTTTCTCTTTGACTTGGGGGCAACAGATGGTTTCATTTTCTCTGTTTTTGTAACCTTTGCTGCTGATTTGTCAGCCCCTATCTTCTTCAACTGCACTTTGGATGCTGTGAAGATCTTGAATTTGATAAGTAAGGAGGAGGGTACTAGAAGTATCCATGAGTCCTCAACGAGACTACTCAGCTGAAGTGCGAAGCCTTTGGACTGCTTCGAAGTCTGCACAATGTTCTTCAAGATTGAGAAGATGATTGATGACCAGTTCATCCTTATCCCCTTGACAATAGTAGTCATAACTTGAAATTTATCGAGTGTGAGGGCAGCAAAGGATATTGTCTTTGCTAGAAGACCCTTGGCAACGATGTCAACCAATTGTTGTTATTCTGTCTTCAGTTCTTGTGTGTCAGACACTTTGATCTTTTCCCCGGTTGCAGGCAGAGTGGTCTGCATCTTCTCAATTGCAGCAGCAGAGACTTCCAAGAAGCTTGAGAAGCCTTCAGTTGGGAGCTGAAGCAAGCTCCTAAATAATTCTTCGTCTACGATCAGAACGTGGTTATTCAATGTCATATATATCTTCCCATCATCAGTAAATGAGCTCGATTCATAGATGGAGATGATTTCAGCAGAGTAAATTTCCTAGGTTGCCAACCCTAGAAAGGTATGAAGCCCGGATGCTTCGATTTTCTCAAACATGCTTCGAACTGATTCTTCAAAATGTGCAAAGATCGATTCAAAATCGATTGCAACAGCGTTGGAGAGATAAGAAGGTGTCTGAGATGCCATTTGATTGATTTTTGCTGAAAAGCGATAAGAACACAAGTGATTTGCTCTGAAAATACGAGAGTTGAAGCTTTGGAAATGGTGAGACATTTTCTGAGAGGCGGTTTCTATTTGTATCCGTGACCGTTCAAATTCTGGACACCTGGCAGTCCGTGAGAGGTTTTGATCAAATAAGTAAGATTTTCAATCCATTTGACATTTAAATTTAGTAGCTGGTATAAGCAGTTAGATAAAAATGGAAAGATGTTTTGAATTCAAATTTTAAATAGGTTACTTGTACTTGGTCACATATTTAATTAAGGAACTTAAAGCGAATTAAAGTTTGTCAACGTATGGGATAAGATCAGTTTATTTAGATACCAACTGATCAGTTCAAAACTGATGTAGTTCAGTTTATGAACAACTGACTGTTGTCTTATCAGTTGACCTACTGAAGTTAATTATTCTCCCTAAATTAAGCATATTGCAAAGTTAAATGAACTTAGCCTTGGATAATGATTAGTTGGGGGGAGGGGGAGGGGGAGGTCTCTTCGCGTTCTCCTGTCAATCCAATAGGCACCATAATGATTGCAACCTTTCATATGGTCTGAGTCTATAAAAGAAAGCAAGTAAGTTAAAGATGAAATCACTTAAAGCTTTTCAGAGACGAATAAAATTAGAGCAAAATAAGAAATGTATAAAGCTAGCAGTTCTTCATAGCCAGATCTTGCCGAAGAGTTCCAGAGGTCCATTGAGTCCAACTACAAGAAGAAATATGAAGATAGCGTTTTGGAGATGACACTATCAACCTGGTCCAAGCTCTAGGATCTCCAGTTCTACAGGGAGATAGGTCTCCCTTGTAGAGGACCTGTTGCCACAAGAAAACTGGTGGAACGGGAGAGAAAATACCAACGGCGTCTCGACATCCCCCAAGATACAGACATCTTCAGGAGTGAAGGTGTCTACCTTCTAATGCTCTACAAAGAGCAGAAGGTCCTGAGAAGGATTGCCTTCTCATATGACTTTGAGAGGACCTGCACAGGTGGAATGGGCACCTGGATGGCTGTCTGGAAGGTAGCTGTATATAGGAAAATAAATAATGTAAAAGCTCGATTTAATGAATAAACTTATATTGTTCGTTCTTATTAGGGCTAAGTTGCGGAATCATCCCTTTCACCAGCCACGATGGTGCAAAGAGATTTTTCAAGCAGATTAAGAAGCATTCTAGTAGTTTGTTTTCTACTGTAATATAGAACATTAGAGTTAATTCTCATCAAATGAACTACTCGCAGAGGCATGATTTAATGAGTAAAAGTTTATTTTGTTTATTACTTGTTTCATGTTTAAGTTTTTTGTTATTTTATCCAACACTTAATTCTGGAAATAATCAACATACTAATACGCAAAAGGAATCAGGATAGATCAATTAATCCAAGAATATTTCGAAAATAAGAAAACTTAGCGTCTGGTTGAGGCTTGGTGAAGATATCTGATGCTTGTTCTTCAGTTGAGATATACTCTAGTCTAATGTCTTTCTTGAGAGCATGGTCTCTGATGAAATGATGTCTGACATCAATATGCTTGGTTATGGAATGAAGAACTGGATTGTATGTAATCTCAATGGAGCTAGTGTTGTCACAGAAGGTCGGTGACTCTTCAGCAACTACTCCATAATCTTTCAGTTGTTGTTGAATACAAAGCAGTTGAGCACAACAACTTCCAGCAGTTAAGTATTCAACTTCAGTTGTGGAAGTGGCGATGGATGTTTGTTTTTGGCTGAACCATGAGATCAGTCTGTCTTCTAGAAACTGACATGATATACTAGTGCTTTTGCGATCAAGCTTACATTCTGCATAGTTTGCATCTGAATAACCAACTAAATTAAAAGATGAGTCATTAGAAAACCATAAGCCCACATTTTGTGTGCTTTTTAAATATTTCAATATACTTTTGGCAGCTAGGAAATGTGATTGCTTGGGATTAGCCTGAAATCTAGCACATAAACAAACATCAAATATACGGCTAGCGGTTAGGTATAATGAAAAATCTATAAACCTCTGCATAGTGACATCTCAACTGATATCCCCCCTTCATCTTTGTATAGTTTAACTGATGAGCTCATGGGAGTGGATGCAGCTGAACATATTTCCATGCCAAATTTTTTCAGTAATTCCTTCATATACTTTGTTTGACTGATAAAAATACCAGTCTATAGTTGCTTCACTTCCAAGCCTAAGAATAATGGCATTTCACCCATCATGCTCATCTCGAATTTCTCCTGCATCATCTTAGCAAACTTATCACATAATTTGAGGTTAATTGACCCAAATATGATATCATCAACATAAATTTGAACAATTAATGAATGATCTTTCTTGGTAAATTTGAACAGTGTTTTATCAACTGTTCCCACTGTAAAATCATGATGAGTCAAGAATTTTGATAGGGTCTCATACCAAGCTCGAGGAGCTTGTTTTAGACCATATAAGGCCTTATTAAGATGATAAACATGATTAGGAAGTAAGTGGTTAACAAAACCTAGAGGTTGTTCTACATACATCTCTTCTTGCAAGTAACCGTTCAGAAATGCACTTTTGACATCCATCTGGTACACTTTAAAGTTTTTGTAGGATGCATAGGCTAATAATATTCTGATTGCATCCAATCTAGCAACTGGAACATTGGTCTGGTCATAATTTATTGACTTCCTCTTGTCTATATCTGTAAGGTCTAAAAATAAGATGACGTAATCCAACTACATGGAAATTTAAAAAAAATAAAAAATGACTAATTAAATTATTTTAATAGCGTGAATTAATTATGTTAGATATGCTTATATGGTTAAGATGTATTTTTCTACTTGAATGCATAAAATCGTATTTTAAAGGTTATTCGAGATACAATCGAGGAACGGAGACCAATGGCTGAAAAAGAGAAAATATTTTTATTAAATAATTGTTTTTAATTATTTAAAATAAGGTTTATGCTATATGATATTTTTGAGAATAAGGTTTTTTGTGGTGATTTTATACGCCGACTCGTAATTTTTAACGGTATTCGATTTTCGACTAAAACATGAACTTTACGAGAACTCGGCTAATATTTTTACGAACTTTCCTAAACGAAATATTTTAAATATTCATTAATGGGCTTAATGGGTCTATTAAACCATGTTAATGGGCCTAGGCTTATACACATGTGGTTTAATTAAAATAAAAGCCCCAAAACATCACAAAAACACGCACACATCACACAACACACAAGGACTCCTCCTAGCAGCAACAAACACACGCACACACGAATTTTTTGAAGAGAAAAGCCACGGTTTTTGAGGAAGAATTCAGCCTAGGTTTCTACGTCGCTGTTCTTCGCATCGTCAACTCGTTTTCGTGCATAATATACGCAAAGACACGCCTTAACTTTCTGTTTCTCATCTATTACACCATATTATTGAATTGAGGCATATTTGCATGAAAATATGTTTACCATGTATTTATATTTCGTTTTTGACATGCTTTGATCAAAGAACTTGTGTTTGGGTGAATCAAAACCTATGTCTATAATGCATGAAGGGGCAGCCATCCTAGGACAACAAAAAGAGACAAGTTTAAGAGGGTTCAAGATCCTAGGCAGGCTGATGCACAGGCTGGACAAGGTAGAGGTAAGGGTTGATCGAAAACAACATATTTGTGAACTAGGGTCTCGTCTAAGGGGAAGCAGCATGAGGCTTGACCAGGGCTCGATCTGGACGTGGTCATGTGTGAGGAAGATTCCTAGCCATGCTAGGACTCAAGCACAGTGGCTACGGAAAAGTCCATGCGAGACAGACCCATGCTGACCGAGAACCGTAACTTTGTGCAGAAGGGTCACGGCTTGGCCAGGGGATCCAGGCTAGTTCTGTCATGGTCCAGTGAGGGTCAGGAGGTTGAGGGCTTGGTGGTGGCTCGGGTAGAAAGGTCCCCGTCGAGTGTAGATTCCTAGGCGCACAAGCAAAGGTCTCGTGCGGCTCTCGGCTCGGGCAGGGAGTTGCAGCGGGCTAGGGGCTGGTTAAGTGGTACAGGGATGGTCCATAGGGTCCCTAGGTGGCCTAGTTAGGGGCTGGCTTGAGGTGGCTCGAAGGGTAAGCTAGGGGTTCGATTATTGGGTTTAAAAGGCTAAAGGGTCAAACCGTGGTCCACGGGGGTCGAATCATGGTTCACGAGGGTAAGTTAGGTATAAAAAGTCTATGTTTAAAATTTGAGTTTTAAATAATAAAGTTTGAATTAATTGGAGAATTAAAAGCTCTACGAATTAATAATTATGAAATTAAATCAAAAGCCTCAAATTTAAGCTAAATAAAAATATAAAAAATTTAATTTAAGTTTAAATAATTATTTGGGTTGGTCTAGAGTTAACGCAAGTAAGAAAAAATAAAAAATCAAGAAATTCTAAGTCTATGGGTAAAACGATCATTTTATACCTAAATTAGTAGACTTCCTGGCAGTGCCCTGAATGCTGTAAATAATGATAATATGCTTATTTTAAATGTTTATGGAATTTTATGATGGAACGGTAATTCTAAAAGATATGTTGCATGCTTGGTTTAAATGAAAAATGATTATTTTATGCTTAAATTTTTATAAGTGATGAAAATACAAAAATTTGAAGGAGGTGAAGTGATTGTGACTAATACAATGATACGATCATTATGATGATATGTAAGGCCAAGGCTCAGTTGACGGGTGAGAGTGTCGCTGATGTCCTTGCCGCCCAGCACTGTGGTTATGCGTATACGGATCCATCGATTGTATGAGATTGTATATGTATTACTTGTTACCAAGATTATGGTTTGCTGAGTCATTAGACTCACTAGGTGTGATCGATGTAGGTGAGCATGATATTGATGTTGTTGAGGGACTTGATGGTTGATCTTGCTGGGCTGAAGGTGTACACAACCCGAGGACCAGCGCTAGTTTTCCGCATTTATATTAAGTTTATGATTTAAGTTTAAGTTAAAGATTTTTATCATGCTTTTGAGTGATTTGTAGAGGATGTTAGAGTTAGGTTTATTTTTGAGATATTGCTAAGTTAGGTTTGGTAAACGATTGACGATTTTATTATTTCCTTTGAATTTTCAAATATAGTTGGTTGTTTTATTTTTAAAATAGTGTAAAGTTATTTTAAATATATGTATATGTATAGACGTGGTCGGCCGAAAAAAAAAATAAAAGAAAGTAAAAAAAAATTAGTACTTTTTAAGAAAAACGAGTAGTAGACGTTTCAGTTGGTATCAGAGCAATGTGCCTGCAAAGGATTATGCCACCTTCAGTGCCGAGAAGCTCAGTTGTCAAGCCTCAAATCTGTAAGTTTAATTACTTTACATGATTTTTATAATGATACCTGCATGATTACATGGATTATATGCTTACGTTGCATATTTAATAGCTTTTTGAGATTAAATGTTTTATACGCTAAAAGTTGCTAAAAAGTAGATTAGTATTTGCTGCATGATTAGAAAACTTAGATTTAAATGAATGTTGGTTACGTCTAGAATTTGGAAAACGTTCAGATATAATGCCTCCTAGACGCGTACCTAGTACCGATAGGCAAGCCGAGAATACTAAGGATCGTCAAGTGAATGCACCCCCCGCCTCTTAATGGGGATGCTGCTAGTCGTGCACTGAAGGGCATGGCACGCTTCATTGAGTAGCAGTTTCAGGATGATCCAAGGCCTTGGCACGACGTTTATGATTAGTTTCGGAGGCTCGGTCAGAAGGAGTTTTCTGGTACTACCGACCCATTTTCTGAGGAAGGTTGGATTCGATCTCTGGAGGTCCACTTCTGCTATCTGAATATAGGAGACGCTGACCGACAGTTAGGTGTGCTACTTACATGTTTAGAGATGATGCTTCCCTTTGGTGGGAAGGGGCGGAGCATGAGATTGACTTGGCTACACTCACTTGGGTTCGATTCAAGGAGATATTCTATGAGAAATACTTCACTGCTGACGTCTGAGGACGCTTGAAGAGAGAGTTCATGAGTTTCCGCCAAGGGGACACGTCTGTGGCCGAGTTTGTAAGGAAGTTTGATAGGGGTTGTCACTTTGTGTCTCTCTTTGCTAGAGATGCTGCGGAGAAACTTAGACACTTTTTGGATGGCCTAAGACCTACTATACATCGTGATGTGATGATGATGCGACCAGCGGATTATGCCACTGTCACTGCCTATGCATTCCAAGCCGAGCAAGCTTTGAAAGATATTGAATTTGAGATGCAGCGCAAAAGGCAGCAACACCAGCAGAATTCTCCTAGACCTCAAAGGCAGCAAAATCCCCAAGGACAAGTGAAGAAGCCAGGATCGCTAAAGCCACCACAACCTGGAGCACCGAAATCTGAGGATAGGACACTATGCAAGGAATGTAATAGTCTACACTATGGCAAGTGCATGCGGGGGACATACAAGTACTTCATATGAAAGGAGGAAAGGAATAAAGCTGTTGATTGCCTGAAGAAGAAAGCACCAACTGTGGGGAGAGCTTATGTTATGCATGCTGATGAAGCTGAGGAGGAGCCAGACATGACCTTAATCGCTGGTAACCTGGTTATTTAATGTTTTTATATTGCATAAAATGTTAAATTGGTTATGAGATTTGAATTGGGATCAAGAAAAACATAGAAGAAAAATTAGGTTGCATGCTCTACCTTACGTAAATTTAAAGGATGACATTTAGAAATGTTGGAAATTGAGCATGAATCATGAGCCTTAATAATGCAAAGGAGATAATTAAACCTAAATAAGAATTTTAAGGTTTAAAATTGAGAAGGATAAAAAATTTAGGCATGAATGGATTTTCCGAAAATTATGAGGACTATATTGCTAAAATTTGAAACTTGAGGGACTTAATTGTGAAGACAGAAATTTTAAGGGGCATAATTGCAAATCCGAAAATTCTAGAGGGCTAATCCGAGGGTTTCGAAGAGTCCTAGGACTGAAATTGATAAAAATGAAAATCCAAGGGTGAAATAGAGAATTTTCAAAAATTTTAGGGACTAAATTGTAATTTCCAAAATTTAGGGGGCCAAAAACGCAATTTTTGAAAGTCTTGGGCACTAAAATGAAAATTTCGAAAGAATTGAAGGGTTGAAATGCAATTTTTCAAGAAATAATAGGGTCCAATAGCTAAATTTTTAAAATTTTGGGAAAATAATGATAGAAATTCTTTAAGCTTCAACACGAGTAGATTTAACGGCGTATTTGTCGTAGGAAGGATATTCATTCTAGGATTATTTCGAGTGATTTCGGCTTGGTTTAAAAACAAACTCGATTTAATTCATCGGTGTTCAATATTTCAATAACCGATCTATTGTAGCTCAACGATTTTCCTCCTAATCGATCCTAACAGTCTTCGATCTCAACGGTCATATTGAATGTTTGATCATTTAATGACAAATATCAGTTTAATTGTCATGTATTAGCTTTATCTGACAGTAGTACGAGGTATTCAGATTGTTCTGTTCTAATACAACTGTTCTGCTTTGGTACGACCTATCAGACTATCTGCTGGTCTTTTAACTGATGACGAGACAAACTGATTGAAAGTCAACTGATCAGAAGCATTATCAGTTGTAATTGATGTCCTATCAGTTACGAAAACTTCAGTTAATAACAATTTTCAGTTCAGTTCAAAACAAAGTCTTCAGTTGCGTTTGTTTAATTCTCTCCTAAACTCCTCGCTTCTCAGTTGTCGAATGAGCCCCTCCCGTTCTTTCTCGAGCTCTTCGCTTCGTGCTATGACTCCTTCTGTTGGTTGGTCCTGCCCTTTCAACCAATGCACTTGGAGCTCATACTCAGCCTTCATCATCTGAGAAAAGAAGGAAAGCGTGCGAGGCAAAGAAAAGAACATCTTTCAATTTTTCTTTTTTCAGATGAACTTTCTTTCTTTTTCTACTTTCCGAATTGTCGTATATAGCGCTTTTAAATATTAATTTGTCAAACTCTGAAATCAAAAATATTCCAACAAATTGTCTTTAAAGTGTTTTGTTTAAAATTTCATACCATTAAATATTTAAATTTTATATATATCTATTACTATTATAAATATATGAGTTTGAATTATTAATTTACATGTATGTCCTTGTCTTCATCAAATTATCTATTATAAATATATGAGTTTGAATTGTGAATTTACATGTATGTCTTTATCTTCATTAAATTATATTTATTAATACATGTTTTTTGTTTGTTTTTCCTAACTATTAACGACTTCTACAATAAATTGAAGAAAATTGAAATTTAACTACTATTTTTTAGAATGAAAAATTTTGTTACCATTTTTTAGAATGAAATCTAAATTTATTTTTCATTTTTTGGAATGACATTTGCACTTCATTTTTAAAAAAAAATATATGTATTTAATGAAATTTAAAATAATAGTAATAATTCATTTTCTAAAAAACTTATATCTTTAATGAAATTTGAAATGATAACAATAATTAATATATGTTTTTTGTTTGTTTTTTTAAATTATGATGTTATTATCTTATCCACAAATTGTTGTTGTTGAGATATTTTGGTAATCACCGAGGGCTTACCGCTTTACCAAAAGCTATAGCTGGTGGTAATGGTGCAACTCAAATCTTTTAAACCGCACAACAGCTCAAGCACCATGGTTCAATAGCTCTTCCAGCATGGACAATTATTGCACCCAAGTCTTTTGTAAGACGGTATCAAGTAAATATATCTCAAAGACGAGTTGATATTTTTTTTTATTAATTAATGTTAATTCATTTAAAATAAATTGAAGAAAAATGAAGTTTACACACTTGTCAAAATTTTATACTTCTTCAATTTTTGAGTAGGTCTTTTGAGATACGGTTTCATAGATATATATCCTTGATACGGGTCGACCCAATCATTTCCATATTGAAAAACAATGTTTTTTCTTAAATCCCGTCGGATATGCAACATGTTTCACAAAATTGACTCACGAAACAGCCTCATAGGAGTTTTTGTGCTAATTTATTTTTAATTTGAGTAAATTAACATCCATGAATAATGTAAATAATAATATTAATTAATACATATCTATTTTTTTGTTTTTTTTGTTTTTTTTCCATCTATTAATCAATAAATTCTAAAATAAATTGAAGAAAAATGAAATTTAGCAACCATTTTTTGGAATGAAATTTAAATTTAGGCTTCATTTTTTTGAAATGAAATTTACACTCTATTTTTTAAATATATATATATTTAATGAAATTTAAAATAATAAAAATAAATACATGTTTTATTGTTTGTTTTTCTAAGCTATTAATGAATTCTAAAATAATTTGAAAAAATGAAACTTAACAACATTTTTTGAAATAGAATTTATACTCTATTTTTAAGAAAAACTATATATTTAATAGTATTTAAAATAAATAAAAGAATAATAAAATTTATGCTCCATTTTTTAAAAATAAATTATATCCTTATTTAAAAAATAATTCTTTTTATTTGATTTTTCTCCTTTTTTTGGTTTGATTTATGAACTCTATCTTAATTTTTTTTGATGTCATCTTTGTTTGATTTTTTATTAATTAATGAATTTAAAATAAATCAAATGAAAATGAAGTATACACTTTTGTTCAAAATTTTATAGTTCTCTCTCTAATTTTTGAGTAGGTATTCTGTGAGCTGGTATCATGGATATATATCTGAGATATGTTGACCCGGTCCGTTTTCGGAGTGAAAAACATTAACGATTCGAGTCGGATAGGAGACATGTTTCACAAAATTGACATGTGAGTGAAACAGCCTCAAATGAGTTTTTGTGCCAATTTTTATTTTTAACTTAAGTAAATTAACATCCATGAATAACGTAAATTATATGAATTTACATGTATGTCCTTATTTTTGTTAAATAGTATTAATAAATACACGTTTTTTTTGTTTTTCAGGAATTAATGAATTTTACAATAAATTAAAGAAAAACGAAATTTTATTTTGGAATAAAATTTACAGCCCATTTTTTAGAAAATATTATATCTTTAATGGAATTTAAAGTAAGTGACATGATGTCAGGAGTACGCACAAGAATTTCCTAAGAGTTCATCAATCTCAGTATTACTCTCACTCATACACGCTTAATCTAACAAAACTAAATGATAGTGAAAGATTAATCTTTTAATTCAAACATTTATTGATCTGCAGGTCAAATGTTATATTTGTTACACAAGACAAGACTTTTATTTTTTATAATTGTGATACATTGTGCAAAGCCATATACAAAGCTAATTATGAACATAATGAGAATTGCACTGGCGTGGGTGTCAATGGGCCAAACCGTAAAAACTTATGCATGTCAAACCCAAATAATTGTTTGGTGTCATGAGAGAACACTTCAAAAGAATGAAAATGAGTTTAAATTGGTTTTACGTGTAATAATTACTCTTAAATACATCAAAATGATAGAAAATGGGGAATAAGAATGAATTCGTAACTTTTGTATGTGAAACAATTTAGTCTTACATCTATAGTTACTTAAAATAATTTTATAAGATTTTAAAATTTTTCTTATGTTTTTTAAATATTTTTTTGGGTCGAAAAATAAAAATTTTTAAAAATATTACAATTATCTTCATGTTTTATGTCCCGTCAAATTCCTTTCGATGAATACTTGTAGAACTTGTTGTTACTTTTTCAATGATATGATTTATATAGTTACTTAAAATAATTTTATAAGATTTTAAAATTTTTCTTATGTTTTTTAAATATTTTTTTGGGTCGAAAAATAAAAATTTTTAAAAATATTACAATTATCTTCATGTTTTATGTCCCGTCAAATTTCTTTCGATGAATACTTGTAGAACTTGTTGCTACTTTTTCAATGATATGATTTATATAAAGAACTTTATAATTTTAAAATATATTATAAGAAATTCAGAAATTACGGTTGTTGCATGTTCCACACGTGCAACGCACGTATATGTCTTCTAGTATATATATATATATAAATTAACTATATTTCTTTTTCTAAAAAAGGTGCTTAATACGGTCAAACATTATGTTGACTCTTTTTCCAAGCTTTTACTCGAAGTTTTTCCTTCACTGTTAATCATGGTTAATCCTCGCTTTTTTCGTAATGTTTAGAACACTGATATTTAATGAAATAATATCATTTTGAATAGCAAATGAAAAGTTACCATAAAATGGATAAGTTTTACCAGTTCACTTCTTATACGCAATGAACAATTGAAAATCAGCCAAGCAGATAGATACCAAGCTCCATTCAGTCACAAACAAAATCCCAGTCCTTCCAAAACACCAAAAAAAAAAAAAAAAAAAAAAAAAAAAAACCATGGAAGAGCACCCCCCAGCCCAAAAAAAAAAAAAACCCACCACCATCCATCACAGATTATCAAGCTAAATTTATTTCTTAGTTATATCAATCAATCGTTTAACTAAATTTTCTAAATCCATGCTACAGACAACGTTGAATTCTGATAAAATAGAACACAAGCAAAATGATCCTCCATTCTGACTGATACTCCCAGGCTGCAGTGCCTGGGCGAGCATCCGCGATAATATTTGCATACGTCATGACATGGTACGGATGAAGCCTTGTAACTCAATCCATATCAAGAAAATCCATCCTTCGTTTCATCATCCCCTTAAGCTCTGAAGACTCCCTTTCTGCTTTCTTTGCCTGGCCCAACAGAGGAAAAGGACTCGAGCCATTAGAATAGCACCTCAGAAGTGCACAATTAAAGAGGAGAAAAGAAAAATGATAGGTCAGGTCAAAGCACAAATATTTCCCTTTGAAACCTTAATCTCCGTCTGAATACCACATCTTACCCCAACACCACCGGAGAGAGAAAAAAAAAAGGTGATATAAAAGAGAACCATTATTCTTATTAAAATCTACTTGAAGTTCCAACCTTTTCGAAACTAAAGTGACAAGAAAGTTGCAAGCTAAAAACTTATTCCATGTCTCACAAAACAACACAGTTGAACAAGGACAAGATAAACACCATGAGTGTATGCTTACCCTTCTTATTTCTGCAGGTGAAACACAAGTCATGTGTGAAGGAAGTTCCTCTTTGTCCAGGTCCTGACAAGTCATATCCCACCTTATGTCAGTGGGGAAAAAACAAAATGGTCTGAGAGTAAATTTCAGTATATCACATCACATACCAGCTCCCCAATTAACACAACATTTTCTCCACGAATCACATACAGACCTAATGGAATGTCACAATACAGATCGCCAACAATAACACGCTCACATGCACCTTCCAAAACCGCATTAGCTACATATACGATATTAAAATTAGTTAGAGATAAGATATTGGAGTATGATGGAAAACAAAAAAGTAAGAAGAATTCAAAATCAATACCAAATTGATCAAAGGAACGAAAAATCCCTAATAGTTTCCTCCCATCTCGAAGTAATACAAGAAGTTTCTCTGGAAAGAGGCAAGCATTTCAATTCAGGAGGTAAGAATCAGTTTGCAAGAGTGTTTAAACAGACCATATCCCATAATTAAGTAAAGAACTATAAACTGAATAGCTCTGAAACTGCTAAGTTTCAAGATTAATAAGCACAGCATCTCAATATATCCCATGAGGTTACTCGCTGGCCAGCAATTCAAATAATGTCTAAATTTAAAGAGTAAAAAAAATATCCAACCTCTATTGTAACAAGTACCTTTGAATTCTATGATGTCTAACAATGATTAAATTTTAATGCATAGTCTCATCATTTCCAACAAAATACATTATTTATATTCGGTAAGAATTGAGAACCCATTAGTATTTACGTAATTTTCATTTTTCCAACCACTAACTAGCTTAATTTCCTTTGGCATTCATCAAAGCAACAACCTATTCATTGTATCATAGAAAAATAGCAGCCCGGCACTAAAAGCTACAGAGACACAATTACATGTTGGCGCCCTCAATCTAGAAACTAAGATTCTCCAGAAAAGGTTGGAAGCCTCTAACTTTATTTCTCCATGAAAATTATGCTCATAGCAGATTACAACTATCGAAAACCAAAACACAAAGCAATACTAAAAAATTCAGGACAACAAATGCCAACAGTAGAACCATGCATAAAGTATATAGCTGGGAAAAAATGCAAGAATCAACAAAAAATTCAATAAAATAAAACGAAAAAAATCCAATTCTCAACCACAATTATATCTCAAATACCAATCAAGAACGCAACCTTATCAAACCAGGCAAAAACAAAACAAAAGTTCAATACATAACTCGAAAATAAAAAAACTACTACATGAACTCACGACACTAAAATCAAATAAGAATGCAAGAATCAAAGCCCATAACAAAAGGAAAAACAAAAAGGGAAAAAACCCAAAAGGCACATAATTACCACTTCCAATTCCTATCATAAACAATTAAAAAATACTCGGAGGAAAAGCTTACTGTCAAGATAGCTGGCAAGAGATGTGGAGAGGTAAATATCTTCCGGGCCTGCCCAAGACATCGATGTGGTTCAAAACAAGATTTCAAATTTTTCGGTATTCTCCAAAAATTAACCGAAAAATCGAACAAGTTCAATGAAACAAATTGCATTGGCAGCTCAGATTTGCCTTCTTTAATTGCCCTCCACCCCAGAAGAGGAAACAAAATACCGAAAAAGCGTCAACTTTGTAAACCTGCAACAACCCTACTACAAGAATATGAGGAAAACGGGAGAGGTTTGGTTGACTCTTGGTTGAAGAAATCAGATCTGAGAAACCCTCAACTCTATAAGAATATCTAACCGATTTTCATCGATTATAAAATTAATTCGGTCGGCTCGATTATGGCTAAATATTTCGATTCGGTTTGGTTATTACTAATTTGGTTCGGTCGGTAACCGAATTAACGGAATACTCACCCTTAGATAATGGAAATTTATGATTAAATGGTTGCTTATTCATACCTAACCCGTCTTTTATTGAGAATATATTTATTTTTTTTAAAATAATAATAATAATAACAAAGTTCTAAATAAAAAAAATAATAATAATAACAAGGTTCTAAATAATATAATACAAAAAATATTTTTATTGTTGGTGTAAATTAATAAAATTTGGGTAAATCAAAATTTTGTACACCGAAATCTTTTTAAGTATTTTATAAAAACAAAAATTGACCAGAAATTTTCACATCTCTGTTAAAACTTAGGATAATATTAAATTTCAAAATCAAGATAGAAATATTTTTATTTTTATATTTTACTTATATATCATTAAAAATTATGATTTTTTTTGAAAACATAGTACAAAAGTATTTATTTTTTTCTTTTAAATAAATCAAATTTTTTTAAGGAAAACAGTTGTATATCTCATAATATAAAGTATAATTTTGTTTGACGTACAAAATACAATACATGAAATTTTTATTTTTAATCATTTAGCATAAACGTTTTACTTCTCGGGGGAACTGAAAAAATTAATGGGAAGACATAAAAAAAAAAAAAAAAAAAAAACTCCAATTATTTCCAAGCACTCATTCGTAATTTACAAAATAAAACATTACAATCAATTTAGTATAGGCCAGTTTTGACCTGAATCCAAGAACAAAAATTAAAGGAAAGACGCATTAAATTTACTAAACGTTCATACTCCACTACTCACCCGTGCAGATATCAAAACAAACTTCAATGCATCCGCAGCATGCAAGAATGGTGCACAGCTGAGTGAGAGCGATGGCACACTGGTCGTAAAGTCGATTACACGATTGAATGAAACACATGCAGCAGCAGCAATGGAGCATCCGTCCGCAGCAATCTGAAGCTCCCTTAAATATCATTTCTCGAGTTTCGTATAACTTGGGTTCAGCACTTTCAAGAGGCAGGTTCTCAGCTGTGGCCTCCAGATCACCGAAGCCAATGCCAAGGCTTCGCAAAAGTGTAATCTTCTGCAAAGTCACAGTTTGAAGGATAATATGAACATTTTATCCCTTTCACTTCTTGTACTTCAAAGGAGTTGCTTTAGAACGAAATTAGCATTTACTGATATGAGGCAGACAAGTGCAGAGGAAACGAAGCTAGCTGATTGTACAGACAAATGTAATTGATAAAAATAAATATAAATACTAAAAAAGTGTATGAAGTGGTAGCGTAAATAGGTAGCGTGCTAGTTAGAAGAAAGGGTATAAATATACAGTGCTTTATTATCTATTATCGGTTCGAGGAATGTCTGGAGACCCAATCTCCAACTAGCATCAGCTTCTACATATATACCTTTTGTATTGTGTCTGACTTGGCAGATATCTTGTTACTGTAAGCCTCAATCAGAGTGATTCTCGTATACTCGGAAGGAACCCTGCTATGCAAGCTCAGTTTCGTAACCTACAAGTACAGTGTAATTCCAGTAAAAAAAATCATTTATTTGGGAGAGATCGAGTGTTAATCAAGATTTGCAGCCGACAATAACCACCATTTAAAGAGCTTTCAGCTAAGGGTTATTTTAAGCTCATGACTACAAATAAAATTAGAACTCGATTCAGATTAGTTATACATTTAGATATTATAATTTTAGATTGAGAACATGTGAGCAAACCTTTTCCTCTAGAGGTTTGCTTCCTGTAAACCACGCATGAGATGTAAGGGCGTCAATTTGTCTCCTCGCAAATGCCTGTTCGAAGTACATAGTCAAACGAAAATGGAATTAAAGTTCTATATATGCTATCAAAATATTTTCAATTTCATGAGTTTTACGAAGGTGACTTGTTGTCAATAAATTGAAAACATACGCTGTCAAGAGGTATATCTTTTGCCTGTTGAACTTTCGTTTGTATTACGAAACTGCTCGAATCGGCCAAGGTCCCGCCAACTTCGACAAAGTCAGGAAAGTTCCCACAATATCTTCCTGATACAAACAATGGACATCCAGATGACAGGTCTGGCAAATGAAATGGATGAAACTGCAATGAGAAAAGCAGTTAGATGCCAGGGTTTTGTAAAGTACGTTGGATAGACGTGCTATATAATCAAATTCTGATTAATCATCAAGTGCATAAAGAAATGATTCGAGATAATAAGATTAGAGTCCATAGTAAGTGTGGAAGCATTTTATATACTGAAAATAGGGACATGATAGTATGCAATTTTGTTCTCTGCGATTTCAATTATGATATTCCGGTTTAATGAAACAGGAACAAACAAATGTTTGTTTACTTCCGACGATCGTATGGTAACACTGTTATAATTAATCATACCTCAAGTGAATCGAGATCCTTCGAAGCATCAATGCTTATATCTGCAAGTATGACTTTTGACGCATTGCTTATTAGTCTTTCCAACAGCACGTTGACAGAATCTGGATAAAGTGAAATATCAGAATTTCCTTTAAAGAACTAGGATATGGTATGAAGAAACGAAGCTTGTACACAAGGCAATGGAATGGAACGTTGAAACCAACCTACATCAAAGGCAGCATCATAATAACCCCTTCCAATTTGTGCAAGCATTTGCAAGAAATAATGGTTGCAATATGAACCTGAATGCACAATGCAGACTCGATGTCAATAGTAATACAGTAAACAGTCAGAATAAGATCAAGTTCAAAGAAGACAAACAAAGGGATGACTAACAAGTCACCTATGCCAAATGTCCAAATTCGTGGACTTGTCAAGCCTCCCTCCAAAAGGTGAGATTTCATGGTTTCACAAATATCTTTTTCGTCTTCAACCGATCCATCAGTAATGAGGAAAATGATGGGAAGAACACCACTGGTTTTGGAGAACATATTGATTGCCTAACATGAGAAAAGATAACAGAAATTAGCAGAGGTAAAACATAATTCATCATCCGATTTGTGCATTCCGACATGATTTTGCTTTTAATTAAACTTAATACATTAACAGATATTACCCAAATTGGCTGGCATGCATAAGGTCAAGATATGGGCAAATCAAAAATAAAATCAGAACTTCATGGATCACTGAATTATGTAATTTATAAAAAAACCTGGTTCAGAGGAGTCGAGATGTTTGTGCTTCCCTCTGCAATAAAATTCACCCCAATCCACTCAGAAGCTTTTTCAATCATTTCCTTAGTTGCCGATTCCATGGATGTGGAAAATGATGAAGAATTTCCATTAAAAGCTACAATGTTGAAAGTATCTACAGGGTTAAGTTTTAATAGAGCAGCTAAGACTGCTGTTTTAACATTCTCGAGTGGACTTCCCCGCGTGCTAGCACTTATATCAACTACAAATACAAGTTCTTTTCTGAAAACCTGTAAAAGTTGGCAACTGATGAGATTAGGGAAACATGAAACTTTCCTATCTAATTCTGAAATAACCGAAGCAGAGCCGCAATATAGAAAATAAAAGGAAACATGACTAGAAATTTTTATAAAACTTATTTAACTTCCATTTCAGGATTGAACTTGACGATTAATAACTTCCGGTCTAAATTCTTTAATTCTAGCAAAATGCAACGGTAGAAGGTAATTTACCATTTTCGTTAGTTGAAAGATATTTGATTTACGCATACAAGGGGAAATTTTGCGCTAGTAATAAGAGAAAAAAATTTATCAGCCTAAGGGGACTCCTTACCAACCTTCATTTCCCCTGGGTATAGATAAAAGCAAAACATCTCTCTCTGATCATAATCATGAAGAGATGGAGACTGCAACAGTACACCAGATACTATATCACTTGAAGAAACCTGAAAAGTAGATGAAAATGCTAGAAAACAAAAGATAGTAAATCGGATGCTTGGCTAAGCTCTTACTTTAGACACGAAGAACCATCCGGGAAACGTTTTGTGTGCAAACATAACGAAACAGAGTATACAAGAAAAGTTCAAAGCCTGTGGCTCGTATCTTACATGGTATGAAAAACTGAAGTCATTCCTCGACCACGTTGAAACTTCCCGCTCACACGAAAATCCTATGTTCCTGGTTTCGTGTGTTATTCTCTGTGAGAGGTGAAGAAATTAGAATTTCGTCCCCGGAATATAAAGTGACCTGACTAATATGATGTACCTTCAGAGGATGTGTAGAACATTCACACGAGATTTCAGTTCCCAGGCCGGAATTTACATTCACTAAAATACTTTCCTTTGTAGGTAGTTTCTTCATCACAGGGACAACATAGGAAGGAAAAGTGAACGGCACAGTAAGGTTAAATTTCCCATCTTGATACAACAACTTCTGGGACCAACTGACTCTCACGGATAGCTCGGTTCCGCCCTCCACCTAGGAAGAAAAATTCAGTGACACGTGCAAAGTGGGAAAAATTATTCGAAATGTTTAGAGAAACTGACAATCACCTGGGGTATTTCCAGTGTGTATATCCGGCCTTTTATCAGGACTCCATCTTTATAGTCTGGTACCTTTTCTAACTCTATAGTACTAACCAATTCGGTACAGTATGACTTAAGAGGAGTTTCAACCTCTACACCTAGAACTGAACCCTGTTAGCCAATTAATGCTTAATAAAAAGTGAAGTTATGACAAAATTAGATCAAGTAGCTTCGTCTAAAGAAATCACTGGACTTCAATATCAATGGAAAGCCAACCGATAAAATTCAGCACTGATGATGAAAATCATGGTTCATATTCAATATGCCAACGAAAATGGAGCTGCGGAAACACACCACACACACGAAGTCAAGAAAATATGCGCACCAGTATTACCTGTTCACCCATCGGTACGGCAACGCGACAGTTACAGCTCGTACTCGCGTTGACACAATGCACGCGCCACGCGCCGCTAATTGTAACGAAGGCCATATCCAAGTGGCAATCAACCTTCATCGACATCCCATGCATGTGCAACGGAATCAAGGCCGGCGGCTCGCACCTGCCGTGAACGTAGGGTTGGTAGCTGGGAACATTCGGATTGTCAACAACAGAAGGGTCATAAATCTCGGCGTACATCATGACCGCCTTCGGGAGGTAAGTCTCCGGCTCCGCCATCATCGACAGCGTGCGTGGCGGCGCTGAAACGGTTGATACGTCGTTGCCGTAGTAGATTCTTTTGGACAGCTTGAGGCCGAGTTCGATCGCCCTGGAGAATTCGTCAGTCATTGTTTCGTTTGAGCAGATGAGGATGAAATGGGTTTCGCGAGTAGTGAAGCTAGGAATGAAAAGCTTTGGAAGACGAATGCAATGAATCAAGCAGAGTATCCTGTAGCTATATTAATATTAATTTTAGCCAAAAAAAAACAAAAACAAAAATAGCGTGAGATGATTTTACACACGAATAAAAATATCGTTTAAAAAAAATATGGTCTAACAAAAAATCTAAATAAATAAAAATAAAAACATCTAAAAGTTGTGGATATTAATTCTCTTACTTTGTCTATGGTATTTTTGACGTAACTGTCCGACTTCTGTTAATGCTAATTTGAAATTGAAAACCAATATCTTCACTTTCATAAAATTCTACTTATATTATTTAAAAGGGAATAATTGGCCTTAAGCAACTTTTTTTTTTAATGTCCTTAATTAATTGACCAATAAGGATGCAGGTGGGGGGTAACTTTCAAGTTGTAATAATATAATATAATAATAAAAAGGAACATGTGTGTTACTAAATTAGATTAAAAAGATNGTATATATATATATATATTGTGATTTTACATGTGAATTTTCATTTGTGATTTTATTAATTACTTGCTTTAAATGTGTTCACTTATTTTTTAATTTATGTTTTAAAAATGTGTGATTATTAGTATTTGGTCTTTTTTTTTATGTCTACCATCAATACAATATGTTACTTTTTATTTAATGATTTATAGTTTTTTTATTTACCTTTTCATTAATTAAATTAAAGTTTAGAAATAATTCATTGTTAAATTGTGAATTTTTTTTAGTGTATTAATAATTGTTTTTTTTTTCATGTCCTCCTTAATTAGTTTGTACATTTTTTATTTGGTTTTTCATCACACTCTATATTAATTTCTTTTGATTATTTTTAAATAAGGCTAGAATTTATGTATTTAAAAAAAAGTTATTTGCAACCAACATGTTTTTTAGTTTACATTTATAAATTACTTGAATAAAATATGAAAAAGACCATTGTTATATGCATTTTTTTAGTTTCCAATTTATTTATTTTTAATTCATTTTTTTGTGACGCTGGCTAGAACTTATGCATTTAAAAAAAAATATTTTTGCAACCAACATATTTACTCATATTTACAATAAAAAATAATATTTTTATGGGTGACTCAAATAATATATTTGTCTTATAAAATTGACATGTTAGAATTTCTCATATGAATTTTGGTGTTAAATTATATCTTTAACAATATAGCACGTAGTTTTGTTTCGATATTTAATTCATTTTTTTTTCTTTTTAAATTTTTATAGTTTATGTTTATAAATTCCTTTAATAAAATATGCTCAAAATAATTATTGCGATATACTTTTTTAAAAAAAGTTTCTTATTTTTAAATATCTTTATGTAACATCTACTAATTTAAAATGCTGATTTTTTTTTTCAAAAGCTCACATTTTCGAAATGAACATTTAAATATTTTTACATGCATACAACCCTACTGAACCATATGTTGTTCGAAAAATAATCGTAAATATTTGACAGTTAAAAAAAATATAGCAGTTTAAAATGATCAAACTCATCCAACAAAATATGCGTAAACATAAACAAGTAAAAATCCTAATAATCATCCGCGTATCAAAATCAGCGTATAAAAATGTTCATGTCCTCTCAAAACTCATAAAATCATAATGTGCGGAAGAAATGTGGTCCTCGGGTTGTGCGCGCACATCCAGTCTTGCATACTCAGAATTCGGCACCTCCAGTCCCCTCATCGACATGATCACATGTATCATTCACACCTAGTGAGTCTAAAGACGCAACACACCTGTACCGGAATAACAAGTACATATATATAACATATAGTAGTGAAAAATACACTGTAAGCAACTTACCTTTCATGAACTTAAAAAGTGTAAATGTAAACGTGTCATATAAAATCATAACATGCCAAAACAACTCATTGTATCATCATATTTGTTGGGTGTAATAACTGTCCCCGCTTAGTAGAGCGATCGAACTGTGGTGTTTGAGTTGACGTGCGGTTTAAAAGATTTGAGTTGCACCATTACTACTAGTTATAGCTTTTGGTAAAGCGGTAAGTACTCGGTCCTACAATTTATATCAGAGCCAACGTCACGGGTTTGATTCCCATTGGTTGCAAGGAGTGCAATCATTGGGAGAGAGATTGTTGGGTACAATAATTGTCCCTGCTTGGTAGAGCGATCGAACCTTGATGCTTGAGTTGCAGTGCGTTTTAAAAGATTTGAGTTGCACCATTACCACCAGATATAGCTTTTGGTTGGGTGCAATAATTGTCCTTTCTTGGTAGAGCGATCGAACCGTGGTGCTTGAGTTGCTGTGCGATTTAAAAGATTTGAGTTGCACAATTACCACCAGCTATAGCTTTTGGTAAAGCAGTAAGCACTCGGTCCTACAATTGGTATCAAAGCCAAGGTCACGGGTTCGATTCCCATTGGTTGCAAGGAGTGCAATTATTGGGAGGGAGATTGTTGGGTGCAATAATTATCCCTAATTGATAGAGGGATCGAACCGTGGTGCTTGAGTTGATGTGCAGTTTAAAAGATTTGAGTTGCACCATTACCACCAGCTATAGCTTTTGGTAAAACGGTAAGCACTCAGTCATTCAGATTGCAATGGGTGCATTATTATGAGAGAGATCGATGGGTACAATAAGTGTCCCTACTCAGTCAAATAATTGAAACATGGAGCTTGAGCTGTAGTATGAAGTGTTCGGTCATAACTTATTCGATTGTAAAACTAGAAGAAACAAGTTGCATCAAACTAATACATTTAAATTAAATATTTGATTTGTCGATCCTCAAAATATAAAAAAATTTGATCATTGACTTAAAAATAAGATATTTAAAGAAAACTAGAATCGCCAAAATGAAGTAGTGCACTTACATATATATCACATTTTAATATGTTAATCTATGTCCAGATAATGAAAAAAAGTACAAAATGGACTCATTCATCGTTAATAAACACAAATTATATAGTGAAGATATATGTCGATTAAAACAATGAAGTAGAGTATATATTCACATAAAAAAATATAGAAAAGATAAACAATAAATAAAAGAATTTTCTAGACATGGATATGTTTTTTTTTGTTTTTATAACTTTTTTATAGTGAGATTGGGAAGATAAGATGGAAAATGTTAACTCTTTTGGATTACACAACAAATAGAAAAGGGAGGAAGATGTGTCGTGTTTACTAGTAAGCTAGTTATATTTACTATTCAAACTTTATAAATGTAATAGATATTTCTCAAAATAAGGATACACAAATTATCTCATGAAAAATATATTAAAAATTTAAGAAAATTAAATATATTATTATCCAGAGATAATACTAATATAATATTAGTAATTTAATTGTGCTCAGTATGCTTATGAGTTAATATGAAATATTAAAATAGGAGTAGTAAGAGTCAGTAAAAAGATGATTTATTGTCAAAAATATTATTATTATAAATTGTAAATAAATGACAACATTTAATCGATATTTTTTTATCAGTACGTCAATATTTTTATATGTTGGTAGATTGTTATAATGATATGAATTTTATATTTATCAAGTATAAGTGTCTAATAAATTAAAGATACTAGAAAAATAGAAACATTTGATATCAATGATTAAAAAGAATATGATAAATCATTTATACAAAACAAAATAGACATCCCAGTCCTAGCTAGCTACTTAAACAAGCAGCTGGCAAAAAAATCAACTTATAAGCTGGACCAAGATGATTTTATTGGTATACTAGCCATTCTTGTATTTGTAAATGACCAAAGTTGGGAGAACATTATATATTTTAATGATGGGTTAAAAAACATATTATATATGCTCAAAGTTCAACTCTGACAGATCACATCAGGGCCGCCGTCCACAAATATTAATCTTACATGTTTATAAATTATGGGTTTGGTAGCCATTGCTGATTCAATCATAACTCATTTATGTAGAATTAAACTTGAGGATAATAACTGAGTTTTTTTTTTTTTTTTTAGTATAATGGTGATCATAAGATAATATTATGTCCTGAAAATGTGAAAAATGAGCTGAAAATGACCAATGCGCGAATTCGCTGGGCTTTATTCAGAAAGAAAAAGACAAGGGACCTGCAAACGTTGGCAGCCATACATATTTGATTTTCCACTATTAAGTTTATATTTTATTTTTCACAATTTTTAATGTGCAATGCGTGGGGTTTTTTTTAAAACTAATGTATTTTTTAAAATTTTTTTCAAAATTAATTGCAAAAAAAATTTTCTTTCACTTTTACGGCAATCCGTGCTTCGTAAGCGCGGACCATGCTCACAAAGCACGGACATGTTCCACGTTGGAACGTCCGCGCAGCGTCCGTCCTTCGTAGGAGCGGACGCTCCATGTGTGAGCTTCCTCACCTTACCCCTCCTCCTCTCCTTCCTCCACCTTATCCATACTCATCTCTTTCTTCTTGTTAAGCCATCCATTTTTCCCTTCTGTGCTTGCAAGTTTCTCCGTCCGTCTCGAAAATTTTTCGACTTCGCTGATTACTATATAGTGAATTTTAGAACATCGACATCGTATTTCAGAATGACAGAGACTCGAGGTATCGAAGATCCAAGTGTCCTCTATTTACAAGAGACACATATGTCATCGACAATTTCTTCCTTAAATGTAGATGATATTATCAAAGTGAAGAGGTCAGACCATTTGATTTGCAAGTCATACACCGATAATTATATACACAATCGTGTGCTTAAATTTTTGAATAATATGGGTTTATATGGAGTTTTAGAATGTGGCTCTCAAGTTTTTGATAATCATTTGATTACTGCTCTTGTTGAACGTTGCCGACGAGAAACACACACGTTTCATTTTCCATGTGGTGAAGCAACCGTCACGTTACAAGATGTTTCAATAATTTGGGGTTTAACAATTGATGGTGAAGCGGTAACTGGAGTAGATTTGTCACATAAAGTGGAAGAATGGCAACACATCTGTTTGGATTTGTTGGGATTTTTGCCATTTGCAAAACATATGAAAGGTGGTCATCTGTCTATGACTGCACTGTACGATCATTGTACCGTCGACACTTATTATTTTACGACAATGTCGAAACCCTTCAACACATGGCTTGAATGCCCAGAAAACATAGTTGAGTGTCTTACTCATTTCAGTGTTGGCTCTGAGATGCTTCCACTCCACAGCAGTTCCCGGATTATATTTGGACAAAGCACGCATATATTTGGGAAGTAATTGAACGGAGCTCTCCCATGTACCATAAGCAATTTCCATAGCACGCTTCAAACTTCGCCATGCCTTCGTGTACGAGATTTGATATCCATATTTATCTTTCACATTTTCGATGATATACTTAATCTCGTACGCAGTATCACAACGAACAACTCCCAATAGCGTATGTGCCACCATTTCACAATTCAAATTCTTATGGCCTATACCAACAGAGGTAGATATACATGTCTGATGTCCGCCATATTTGGTTATTTTCCAATAACCAGTCTTGGCCTTCAATGATGCGCGAAGTCCCCATCGACAAATGACCGTAGAAGAATTGTTTTTACAACGTAACTTCCATAAGCTGCGTGTGCTTTCCACGACACGGTACTCACGCCTGACAACTCTGACTGAATAATCTTTTACAGATGCAATAAGATCATTCTTATTTTTAAATAACATATTAACACATAATGCACCTCTATCCGGATTGTAATAGCTTGATTCCACTCCAGAAGGTACATCGACAAAATCGGGTGGCTCTTCCCCAAAAAAATTATTCAAAAAAGATGGTAATTCAGAAGTGTTTGAAAGAAATGGTACAGTCTGCCTCTGTAATGTGTCAGGAGGTGGTTGTCGAGATGATGTCCCCTCATCAGGATTTGTACAATTATTCAATTCATCATCAGCATTCAATTCCTCTTCTTCGGACTCACTCTATGAAATATCGGGTTCAGAATCAGTCATACAAATATCATCATTAATGGCCTGATCAGGACAACGAGCACTCGTATCTAATGTCGGATTCGGCCAATATGGAACATGATTTTGTTCCGACGAGACATTGATATATTGATCCCAAGACCCACTCACATCATCAAAACTCATATTACCAAGTCCTTCAGTAACCTGTGGAACATAAGATTCTTGTTCCTGAAAACCACCATATGTAGAAGTACCGGGTTGATTATTGAAACCAGAATCAGATGCATGTTGAACGTAGTACTCAGGATCATCAAGTCCAACGTCATGCTCAATTGAATTTGCTTCCACGTATAAATGCAACATATGCATATTGTCACAGTGCATTATAAACTGTAAAGAATCATCATCAACGAGATGGACTTGAATTTCATGCCAATATGATCTCTCTATGAAAGAATATTTTGTTGACAACTTCAAAGAAAAATTCGTTGGATCGATTCCTAACATTTTATGCACAACTTCAACCAACTCCAACAAATTAATAGACTGTAATACTCGAATCGGTCTAACAAATGGAATGCTATATTCAACAGATCCATTGTCGATAACAACATGACCACCAAAATATAAGAGTATATTGATCTTAGACATTTAACAATGAAATTTGAGAGAAAATGAAAAGTAATTTTCTCTCAAAATCAATATGAAATCGATACAAACATTGTGTTGGTGATCGATTATATATAGTAAAACTTTTCAAGGTCAGCAATTATTTTACTCACTGTTCACGTCAAGTTTTCAACATTGTGTTCACGTGAACTTCTGAAAAATGACGTGAACGAGTCAGAAAAACATTTAAATGAATGGACACAAAAAAATAAAAAAATATATATAAATACATATATTTACATTGTCCGTGCTTTGTAAGCACGGAACTTGCGCCACCATGGAGCAAAGCGCGGACGCCTCCACGTTGGAGCGCGGACGCTCCATGTTGGAGCACGATCCGTTCTTTGTAAGCACGGACCATGCTCCACGTCCGCACCGTCCGTGCTTACGAAGAACGGATTGCCGTAAAAATGAAAGAAATTTTTTTTTACAATTAGTTTTGAAAAAAATTTTAAAATATACATTAGTTTTAAAAAAAAACCTGCAATGCGTGCGTTTAAATGAACTTTTTCGAGCCTATTTTATTGGCATGAATAGCACGGCGATGCTAGGGCATCACCAAATTAAAGTTTGAAACCTAAACAGAAAATCATTGGAACTAACTCAGTTCAAATTGATTTTAAACCTTATATGACGTTCCAACAATGGTATTAAAAACTGTCCATCATAATACTCCTCAACAGTAAGCTTCCATCCGAACATTTTGAGTGCAGAAAATTCCGATTTTAGGGGCACGCATATACATAGCCATAAAAAAAAAATTAGGATAAAATATACTTCTACCATATGTAGATATAAGAATTATTATAAAACATACACTTATATATAGACACACACACACACAAACAAGAAATAAAAGCAATTAAAATAATACCAATAAACATAATAAATAAATGAATATGTAATCAATAATTAAATAAACAAATATATATAGATATATATACAAACTACATAAATCATATTCATGATATACTATTAATAAACAACCAATAAAAAAAACAAGATAATACGTGCATAATTTATTAAATTTAAATAGCAATCATGTTTCAAAATCTAGCAAACCAATTGTCAAGAATTGGTAACTCTTCCCATGCATTCTAGACTATAAAAACACCTCAACATCAGCAGATTTAGGCTGGGAATTTCGTGAACCATAAGTTAAGCAATGGAAGCAAGTATAGTGTAAAATGAGTGCAAATAGGAGAAAATCAGTAAATTCATCCAAACTCATCCAGAATTCATGAAAAAATTATCATCACTCTCTGGCTATCCAGAAATCCTTGAAAACAGGAGGTGTCGAAAATTCAAAAGTCACATTTTTTAGAAAAATTGAAACATGCAGGTCAAGCTGTGCATGTATTCCAAACAGAAACTACATTTACAGGTTGAATTTTCATGCTAGTATTTCTACCACATACAAAATGTGTTTGGCCTTGTATATAAAAGAGAAATTATTCCCGGTGTTGTCTAGTTTTCATGAAAATCGGCCGATCAGCCAAAAAGTTATTGGAAGAGCTATTTTCCAGAGACCCAAAATCCTTGAAAACCATTTAAAAAATACATAATCTGGGCAATATATATAGGCTGGGATTTTTGAAAAAGTACTTTATCTACAAAAATTGTAGATCATGTTGAGTTAAACATTGTCACGCTCCGAGACCGGGGTTAGTCGACACCAACTTTATTTTACAACTACACAATCGAAAACAACAAGTCTCGTAGTATAATATAAACCAAAAACCAGTTTATAATACATAATCAAACTTAAAATTTTTCTTTACAACGAACATTCTCGAAAGCGATGTAAACCATGCGGAAGCGTTTACAATGGAATAATAAAAAAATAAAACGAACATAGATCTAATTTAATTCCGTCCATCATCTGTCCCAAAGCTGGTCTTGTTCCTCTTCCTCTATCTGCTCTCCAGGCTTATATACGGAAGGAGAGTAAAGGGTAAGTAACATAATCGTCATTCAACAAGAGGAGGTCGTTCGAGCACATACATAACAAATGTATATAAATTTCGAAAAACACATACTGTGCATAATGTAATGACTGAAGTAAATATCACAATTTATTGGTTTAGTAATATGAGATTTACTAAATAATTAATGATTTTTAAAGAATGAAATATGACATATTTTGGTCATATGAAGTCCAAATGATTTAAAATTTGGATATAACATAGAAAACTTAAAGATATAGAAGTTTCAAATTTTGAGTTTTGATAAATTTGATCGTTTAACTGGTCCAAACGGATATATCGGCGTTGAAAATGTTAAATATTCTATATTATATTATTTTATTTTATTTTATTAATATTAATATTAAAAAAAATAAAGTTAAAAGTTTAGTCGGTAAATGAATTCAGAATTCATTCATCGACATTCACAGTAGAGGGGAGAGAGAAATAACAAATAGGGTTTTGATATTTTCTTTTCGATCTTGTGACTTATCAGCTTATCCAATCGACGAAACGACTTCATTTCTGGAATCGTTGACACAAGAACTTCGATTTGAGGTATAAATTTTATATTTTTGGTGATGTTTGAAATTTGTTTATTTCTGGAATAAATCCGATAAATTGTTAAATCATACAGAAATTGAAGATTGTTGAATAGTGTATGATTTTAACGAAGTAGAGAAGATTATAGTGATGTTATTTTTGATTATTCCTAATTTATTATAATCAAGGATTTTAATCGTTGGATTGAGATTGAGAAGTTGTTTGTCAGTAGTTATTAATTCTGATTATATACTCGGAGTTTACGAAGTATAGGCTACATGTTGATAATTAAATCCAGGTATTGTAGACATTGCCAGATTTCCATCCCCCATCATTTTGAATTTATCATTAATAAAAAAAATCCCATTATTAGCACATTCTTCATCGAATTAGATAAAGTTTTCATAGTTTAACAGATATTGTAAAATAGCCTATTCATTGAAGTTAATTTATTAGGATGTATTTGATGTTAGTATTGATAACTAAATACACCAGAATATTAATTTTTGAACGATGAAGATGTACAATCGAGTTTTATATTTTAATTGAATTGATTGTTGTTGGGCTATATGATGTTATATATTGACACTGTTATGATTGTGTTGATACGGTGACAATGATCTGATAATTGTTGTTGAATTATTTAGATACATCACAAGCCTCATGATCAGAGAAATATCTAGATTTTATATATACTCGATTATCAGGTACGTGTTGACGTACGAGCATATGTTGTCATTGTTTAATATTTATAAATACTATTGTGTTGAACGATGGTAAATCACCGAAAATGAGTGATTTGATATTATATTTGTTGTTGTTTATTGTTGTTGATGTTGTTGGCTGTCGTTGTTGGGAGATGTATCGTTGCTATTGTTCGATCGACGATATTGATGTCGCCGGAGTAGGGGTGCGACATATCGTTGATGTTGTTCGATCGACGATATTGATGTCGCCGGAGTAAGGGTGCAACTTATCGTTGATGTTGCTCGATCGACGATATTGCTGTCGCCGGAGTAGGGGTGCGACTTATCGTTGATGGTTTGATTGTCCAGAAACAACAAAGGGGGTATTTCTGCTATGATTTCAGTTATATTTTATGTTGTTGTTTATATAACTGTTATGTATTACGATGATGATTGTTGTATGTGCAGTGTGCTCATTTTTTGGGGGCTGTTTCTGTTGGACATGTTACAGGACTATGCCGTGAGATATGGTAGAGGTGAATGATTAGGTGTGTCTAGTCAAACAGTCCTGTAGTTGATAGTGGCTAGAGACAGTATAGTTTATTGTCTTATTTGAGTTGTGTGTATGTAATTATTATATTGTTTCTACTACACTGATGTAGATAGTGTGATGATTGCACTATTTTGTCGTATATGCATTATATTATTACATCGTTGAAAAGAAAATTTTATGCATATGATGTCACATGTTGTATGATTATGTGGCGAGGTTTAGGGCGCCACTTGGTGGTATCAGAGCATATGTTAGATGTCTGGGATTGTTAGGAGTTGGGTTTGTGACGAGGAAGTTGGATGGCGATATTATTTGCGTGTGTCAATGCATTTGACTTGTTTTGATGATTTCTTGGTATGATTGATTGTTCTTTAGTTGCGTATGCTTTCGTGCGCATGATGTGATGATGATTACTGGATTGTAATTGTTAAATGTTATGATTAACAATTTGATTTCCAGTGATGGCAGCTAGAGAACAAGTACATCCGCACGAGAAAATGGAAGAGGTTGACAGTGGTTTTGGGTAGATGAATCCATTGCCACCTCCTCCTATGGGACATGCACAANGTGGTTTTGGGCAGATGAATCCATTGCCACCTCCTCCTATGGGACATGCACAGCATATCAGCCTTTAATGTCTGGTGAGTTGAGTTTGGCACAATTTAGCTGTTATCTTCCGCCGAGATTTGATAGCTCTGAGACTAGCGAGCGAGCAGAGGAGTGGATTGAGAGGATAGAACAAATATTTGTGACTGCTCTCTGTGCTAGGTCAGCTTGGTTACGATTGGCTACATTTCAGCTTTCGAGGAATGTAATAATGTGGTGGTAGACGACTGAGGCATGATTGAGAGCCCAGGGCCGTTCTATTGATTGGGATGTGTTTCAGTCTCGTTTCCTTGACAAGTATTTTTCTATAGCAGCCAGACAATAGAAAAACGAGAATTTGAGGATTTGAGTCAGGGTAGTTTGTTTGTTGCTGAGTATGAGACTCGATATTCTGCATTGTTGAAATATGTGTCACATGTTGCTATGAATGTTCATGCTAAGATGATGCATTTCTTGAGAGGGTTGAAGTTAGAGTTATTTGATCGTGTGCAATCGAACAACCCAATATCATTTGAGGATGCAGTGACGAGAGCTGAGATGGCTGAGTTGGTGATGCAGGAGTATAGGTCTCAGATTCGATTATCAGAGTCGACTAAGGAGTCATTGCGATCGCAGGGATAATCTTTTAAATATCAGAAGGGTTCATCTTCTTCTTCATCATTATCTGGGAAGCATCGATTTGATTCACGACGTGTTGAGAGTCGTGAGGGTAGTTCTCAGTCTTCTCAGGGACAGAGAGGATAGCCTAGAGGAGTGAGATGTTTTCGTTGTGGGGGACCTCATCTGATCAGACAGTACACACTGACCGAGATCACCTGTTTTGAGTGTGGCGGTGTGGGCCATATAGCCAGGCATTGTCCTAGTCGTGAGGGACAACGAGATCCCATGGGTGATAGAGGTAGATTCTTAGATAGAGGAGGACGACAGCCTCAACAGTTTACACCAAGACCTTCTGGAGGACATCCACGTATGCAGGGAGCTGTTCTGCTTCAGGCACAAGTGTATGCTTTGACACGAGAGCAGGCAGAGGAGGCACGAGAGGAGATAATAGCGGGTAAGTGTTATTTATGTTTTTATCCAGCTTATATTCTTGTTGATACAGGTGCCTCACATACTTTTATATCGAAGAGGTTTGTGGTTGAGCATCATATGCGCTCGTCTCCATTGTCTATGCCTCTTTCTATTTCAACACCATCTGGAGTTGATATATTAGTTGTATCTATGATATCAGATGATATTATTTCTTATGAGGGCCAGGAGCTGAGATCTGATATGATTATTTTGGAGATGACTGATTTTGATTGTATTGAGGGAATTAATGTGCTGAGGAGATATTGTGCGACTGTTGATTGTTATCAACAGATAGTATATTTTTATAAAGATCAGAAAGAGCGTTGGACCTTTTATGGGAAAGGTTCTCGTCCCAGTGTTCCATTGGTATCTTCTATCCGGATGTCTCGGTTATTGGAGCATAGACATGAGGGTTATCTTATTTATGCTGTAGATGTGAGAGAAAAGAAGAAGGAGGTGGGAATAGAGGAGATACCTGTAGTTGCTGAGTTTGCCAATGTATTTCCTGATTAGATTCCAGGCTTTCCACCAGTCCGTGAGGTGGAGTTTGGGACTGAGTTGATGCAAGGTACTTCTCCTATTTCTCGTGCTCCTTACAGAATGGCACCAGAAGAGTTGAGAGAGTTGAAAGCCCAGTTGCAGGACTTGCTGGACAAGGGATACATTCGTCCTAGTTTATCGCTTTGGGGTGCACCAGTCTTATTTGTGAGAAAGAAAGATGGAACGATGCGGCTTTGTATTGACTATCGACAGATGAATAAGGTAACGATTAAGGATAAATATCCCCTCCCTCATATTGATGATTTATTTGTTCAGTTGCAGGGAACCTCGGCGTATTCGAAAATTTATTTGAGGTCAGAATATCATCAGATACGAGTTAGAGAGGAAGTTATTCAGAAGACAGCATTCAGGACCAGATATGAACATTATGAGTTTTTAGTTATGTCGTTTGGGTTGGCGAATGGTCCAGCTGTGTTTATGAGTTTGATGAATAGGGTACTTAAGCCTTATCTCGATCTGTTTGTTATTGTGTTTATTGATGATATATTGATATATTCCAGGAGTGATGCTGAGCATGTAGGGCATTTGCCTTCAGTATTACAGGTACTGTGAGATAGACAGTTGTATGCCAAACTCAGTAAGAGTGAGTTTTGGTTGGATCGAGTGATCTTCTTGGGTCATGTTATATCGAGAAATGGGATTTATGTTGATCCAACGAAGGTCGAAACCTTGGTACAGTGGTCTGCACCAACATCTGTATCAGAGATCCGTATTTTCTTGGGTTTTGCAGGTTATTATCATCGATTTATCGAGGGATTTTCATAGATTGCTAGACCTTTGACATAGTTGGCTCAGAAAGGTGTGCGATTTCAGTGGTCTGAAGCATGTGAGAGAAGTTTTCAGGAGTTGAAGCACCGACTGATGACCACACTGGTGTTGTCAGTCCCTACAGATAACGAGAGGTTTGTTGTTTATACTGATGCATCACTACATGGATTGGGATGTGTTTTGATGCAGGATCGACATGTTGCGGCATATACCTCGAGACAGCTGAAGCCACACGAAACAAGGTACCCTGTGCATGATTTGGAGTTGGCAGCCATTATCTTTGCCTTGAAGATATGGCGACACTATTTATATGGTACCTCGTTTATGATTTATACGGATCATAAGAGTGAGAGATTTTTGTTTACCCAGACATATTTGAATATGAGACAAAGACGATGGTTAGATTTGCTGAAGGATTATGATTGTGAGATTGAATATCATCCTAGCCGAGCCAATATTACAGCTGATGCCTTGAGTCGTAAAGTGAGATGTACTGCAGAGGATGTGAGTCGTTTATCAGCTATGATGATGTCTTGTTGTTTTTTGGGATATGATTTTAATATCTCGACGACTCCTACCAAGGTATCTACCTTATTAGCTGAACCTGATATATATGGTTGTATTCGTGAGGCATAGATGACAGATGAGAGAGTTCAGCGATGAAAAGAGTTAGTTTATCAAAAACAAGATACTCGTTTTAGAGTAGCTGATGATGGCAGTTTGAGGATGAATGATAGATGGGTAGTTCCTGATACATCTGAGTTGCGCCAGGGCCTGTTGCAGCGTGCACATTGTAATCGGAATTCTATCCACCCTGGTGGCAAGAAGATGCATAAAGATTTACACTCTTTTGGTGGAAGGAAATGAAACGTGATGTGATTGATTTTGTACGCCAATGTGTCAATTGTCAACAGATCAAAGATGAGAGGAGAAGGCCAGGAGGTGAATTGAGGAGTTTAGAAGTACCGATTTGGAAATGGGAGCACATATTGATGGATTTTTTGACTCATTTGCCAAAAAGAACTAGAACTATTGATGCTATTTGGGTTATTGTTGATCGATTGATGAAATTTGCACATTTTATACCGTATAATATGAATAATACGTACTTTACGATGGCACAGTTGTATATACGAGAGATTGTACGACTGCATGGGATTCCATTATCTATTATTTCTTATAGAGATCCTCGATTTACTTCTCATTTTTTGGAAGGATTGTAGACTGCGATGGGGACAGATTTGAGATTGAATACGGCTTACCATCCCCAGACAGATAGTCAGGCTGAGCGTACTATTCAGACGCTAGAGGATATGTTGCGTGATTATGTTATGGATTTTAAATATGTTCGACAATCATCTATTCCATTGGTGGAGTTTGCGTATAACAATAGTTATCAGAATAGTATTCAGATGGCTCCATTTGAAGCATTGTATGGGAGACTAGGGGTGGGATCGGGTAGGGACCCGTCCCGTAACTATCATACCCAATCCCCGTCACAATAAAAATTGGGAGTCTTTTTTTTCCCCTATCCCGTACTCGACAGTGTAGGGACCCAAATGTTCGGGATCCCTAACATTCGGGATCCCGTCGGGTAGGGATGTGATATCCCAAATTTTTTTTTTGAAATCTCTTGAGACCTATAATTCAGTGGTCAAATACTCAAATATAGGAAAATCAATTCTGCAACACAACAAAATAGCAAGTACACTTGTGTTGATCAAGGCAACATATTTATTTTATCAATGAAGAGCTGAAATGAATAGCTAAGGGATAATGACTTCAAAGTCATTACTGAATGGTTGCTTAAAAAATTACCTTGGCTACACTTATTGTTTGTTGCTCCATAGCTTCATGAATGGTTGCCCTGTCATGTTCCCTCGTACGTACTAGCAAATAGTTGCTAGTGGGAACCTTGAGTACAATTATGCTGTGAACAATAATATATTCAACAGAATGTTGCAATTACTGCACATATATCTAATCAAGCCAAGCGCGCCTTTTCCTCTTGTGCGGTTCCTCCTTAGTCTTCATACCAGCCCTCATGAGATCAGCCTAGGACCTTGACTAGCCTCTCTTAGGACCCTTGAACACGTCCCTACAACAGCTAAGAGTCATGCCCCTCTAAGAAGTCTTGGCCGAAAACCCTAGCCCTCACGAATCCCAATTTTCATTCCACTTTTTTCCTCTCTTGTCCATCCCTTAACTGTGCATCTAGGGACCCTTAAACATGTGAAAAAACATCCCTTAAAGTACCCCTATCATGGAATTCTCTTTGTGCATCATTAGTAAGATTTGTAAAAAAAGAAAACTCTAGTTTTATGCATATTTAGCAATAAAAACTAAAATACAAGTAGTGCATCATATTTTTCATGCAAGAATAATTAAATATAAATAATATAGTGTGAAAGATGTTTGAAGGAAGATTAAGGCGTGCCTTTGCGTTTATTACACTCGAAAAACGGCTTGCGATGCGTCTAGAATAACACCTCATTTTCGAAAATTATATTTAAAATACACCACACATTAAACAATAAAAAATAATTATTTAATAAAATATTTTTCTTCATATGGTCCCCAGTCTCCATTTTTCGATCACGTCTCGAATAATCTTACACAGTTTTATGAATTATAATAGAAAACCCAATTTAAAACATGTACACCATAATTAATTTATGCTATTAAAACCATTGAATTAGTCATTTTCCATTCTCCCTAGACTTGCATGCAGTTGGATTACGTCATCGTATTTTGGACCTTACACTTAAGCTCCTTCTCCCACACTCTATCCAACCCTCTTAACATTGTTGGAAATTGATGATCGTCAAACATTATACCTGCAAGAAAAGGTTAGTAGAAAACAATGAAGAATAAAGTTGTCTCACCACGAATCACTAGTCACTCCAAATAAATTCACTCGAATATCTTTTTTTTGTCCTCACTACAAATACATCGCACGTTACTCCAAGAAATAAACGCTCACCCTCAATTATTTCACTCGATTTTGAGAGCTTTCTCATAGGGTATACTTAAGGATCTGTAGCTTGTGTGCATCAAACTCACAAATTAAAATTTCACGACACTTGAAAATCGACTTACATGGACTGTGTAAAACAAGAAATTTGAAAATAATTTTTTTTATTATGAGAGACGCTTAAATATGGCCCCCACAAGTAGGGATGTAAATGAATCAAACCGTTTGCGAGCTATTCAAACCTCGGCTCGATAAAAAGCTCGTTTGAGTTTGTTTGTTAATCATATCAAACCAAGCACAAACTCGATTTTGAGCTCGACAATTTAATCAAACCAAGCTCAAGCCTAAGGATATTCGGCTTGTGAGCTCGCAAACATGTTCGATAATAGGCTCGCGAGCTCGAGCTCGAGTTCGGCTCGTTTAGGTGGTTCGTAAGCTCGAGCTCGAGCTCGAGGCGTTTAGGTGGCTCGTAAGCTTGAGCGTGGCTCATTTGTTGAGTTGACAAATAAAAATATTAGTACTAATAGCAATGGAAGGAATTGAATACAAGACATGTTTGAAAAAATGATGAATTCACACCATTTAGTTACAATTACATTTTTAATCTTATTTACATATCATTATACTGAAATGTTCTTTAAAATACAATAAATAAAATAAATTAACAGAAATACATCAACTTATTCTTTTTCCCTAAAAATTTACATAACCAAGTCATATACAAGTTGAGTAACTTTACTATTAGTCTATGAAGGTTAATTAAAAATTTTACATGCTAAATTGATATGCTATTTGACATTAATCAATAATTTAAGTTAATTATGTCGAATTCATTTCATAATCATGTGATGTCTTCGATCTACTATATTTAATGAATATTCTAGATGTATATAATGAATATTCTAGATGTATGATTTTGGTGATATCAGTATATAATGAATATTCTAGATGTATGATTTTGGAATGTTCAATAATATACTGATTTATGTTTTTTTAGCTCTTATTTGTGTCGTTTTGGTTATTTATGAATGAATTTACATTTTATGTCTGATTTAAAATTAGTTTATAGATATATTTAATTTTTAACAAGCTCGATTCAAACTCAAACTCGAGCTCAATTCTATGCTTATCGAGCTCGAAAACGAGACGAGATCAAGCCAGGCTTGTTAAACATGCTAAACAAGCTATTAATGAATCAAGCTCGAGCCTGGCTTGATTAACATGCTAAACGAGCTTTTAACAAGCCAAGCTCGAGCTTTTCTCGAGCTCAGTAATTTCAATACAAACCGAGCTTGAGCCTGATAATAAAAGCTCGAATCGAGCTCAAGCTCGAGCTCGAGCCTCAAACAATCTTAAACAAACCAAGCTCAAGCCTGATACTGTTTGGTTTGATTTGGTTTGGATCGTTTACATCCCTACAGTCACAAGAGAATAGAACAAAATACCAAAACACATTTATAGCAAATTTTCAAAATTTTTATATATATATATATATTTTTGAATTTGCACAAGGATGGATTCGTGCAACTCAAAAAAAAAAAAAAACGAAGGACGGCTCATGAAATTTAGAGAATCACAAGATTCAAGAAACGACAAGAAGCAATAGAATAAGGCATATCTGAAAACAGAACGATAGAGCACATATCTGATAATAAAAACGATAAAACTTACTTGAATCAAAAGAAACCAAAAGCTCTGATACCAAATGATGTGATTCTTCAATCACAAAAAGCAAACACACTAAAAAACGGAGTCACGCCCTCGATTGGATTGAACAAAGAATGTTGTGTTGTCCCGATATTTTTGAAAAAAGTAACGGTTTGTGATATTCACCTCTAAACTACGAAAAACCTAGCAAAAAATATTCACGAAGATAACAATAGATCTCGAACAAACCTTCAAAGAACTCGTCTTTGATAACCCGAGTGAAGAACAATCGACAAACACCACAAAGTGTTAAACTTTGATAAATTTGATTTGAGAAATACACAAAGTTGTATACAAAGCCAAGCTTTGAATTTGAGAGAAAAACTCACAAAATATATTAAAACTCAAGATAATTGTGTTCATAGTGTTTTACAATGGATATATATATCAAAAAAATACAAAAAAAATTGTAGTGTAGGGTTTCCATACATGATATCTGCAGGCGGCGCGCTGTGGCACTGGTCAAGTAGCACCTAGGCGCGGGAGCTTCGGCAGCTGTAGTGCCTAGGCGCTAGATTGTAGCGCCTAGGCGCTTGGCAATCTTTCCAAGCGCTACGTCGCTTCTTCCTTAGCATTGTGGCGCTAGTACATCCACATTACTCCTGTAACGTCCCAATAATTTGAAAGTTCACGTGAACCACATGTATGCAAGTTATCCAATTTCTTATGTATTTTAATTAAATTATTTTAATACATTAAATGCATGTTTATTGCATGAATATGTATTTTATTTCTTGGTTCATTATAGTTTATGCATAAAGTCTTTTAGCAGTTTTCATGCTCGAACAAGGAACGGAGACCGGGGACATTTAAGGAAAAATGTTCTTATTAAATAATTATTTTTAATTATTTAATATATGGTGTATTTAAGTATGATTTTCGAAAATGGGTCTTGGTTGGGTATTTTTACTCGTCGGATCATATTTTTAACCGACACGCAAATTTTAGCGAGTCGGGAGATTTTTTGAGAACTCGGACAATATTTTCAAAAACGTATCTAAACGAAATAATTTTTTGAGAGTATTATTGGGCTTGATGGGATTTTTTTATTGATTAATGGGCCTAAAACCTTGTTAACTCCTTTAATTATTATTATTGGCCCATTAGTATACAATTATATTAACCTAAAAACTTCATTATCTAACCATAAACCTAATCACTACCTCATGGCCGTACATCCATATTCAGCAGCTGCCTCCCTCAAAAAAATGCAGCAACACTTTGAATTCTTCAAGAGTTTTCAAAGAAAACCATCCCTCACCTCTCTGGTGCTTGTTCTAAGCGTAAATATCCAAGTTTTCGAGTGTTTTAACACAAAGGCACACTATAAATCCTTCTTTTTCTCATCATTTACGCTATTTATGTTGATGTGTGTGTGTTTGCATGGTGATTGCATCGACCTATTGTGTTGCATCGTTTTTGCAAGGTTTGTCACGAATTACGCATATCGATTTGCATATCAATCGTGTTTTCTTTGTTTTGGTGCAAGGGGCTGCTATGTATAAGTCTTTTAAGGGCCATGTATGCTGCGATCTAAGGTTTCCAGGTGCTGTAGTCGGAGTTCGGTCGAGATAAGGGGTAGGCCGATCGGACCTAGGGCGTAGGTTGATGCTTGGTGATAGATCGTGGTATGGGGAAGGGATCGGCTGTAAAGGAGCAGAATTATGCCACAGTACAGACCCTAAGGGGTCTGAGACATGGCCAAGGAAGGCTCAACCACGGCTGGTCATGGCCTTGACGTAGATTGAGTCTCAAGAATCGAGTTGGCGTAGGCTTTTGGAGTACGTCGGGCGTTTCACATAGGGTTGAGTGCATAGGGCTGTTGGCGCTGTTGAGTGGTCCAAGAGGTGGGGTCCTTGGCTCGGTCTTCATCCTAGGGTGTCGGGTTGAGGGCTGGACACGTCGAATCTTAGGCTAGGATCGATAAAACGCGGGTTTGGTGCAACTAGGGTTACAGTTTGTGCGAGCTTGAAAATTCCAGCAACTTTCAGGCGTTGTTCGTAGGCCCTAAGTGGTCTGGAAAATTTTTTTAAGGGCTGGTTGTGTAGGTTCAAGTCACGATTTAAGTTTGGAAAATTTTGGTTAAGTTTCGGGTTGATTCGGGTTAAACCAAAACCCCGATCCAAGTTTTAAAACGAATCGTATAAGTTTTGAAACGGGCTCGATTTTACGTCTAAGAAATGCTTATTAATTTGTTTTTTTATGTGTTTTAAGGATTTGGTTGGCTTCGGGTCGAAATTTTTAGGTTCAGGGGAAAAATGGTCAATTAGGGCTTCTAGGGGCAAAATGGTCATTTTGCACCCGGGTCGAGTTTTTAGTCCTGAAAGCGCCCTAAACACGATTTGAAGTGTTTTAAATGTTTAGGTTATCATGAATATGACTTTTTATGAAATTATGAAAAATACGTTGCATGCTTGATTTTAAGGAAAAAAACTACGTATGTGCATGATTTTGATAAGTGATGAAAATGATGATGTTTTTGAAAGATGGGAATTGGTTGTGACTAACGATATATGTATACGATGAGCTGTAAGGCCAAGGCTCAATGGATGGGTAATATTGTCCCTGATGTCCCCGCCTTCGGTTACACGGTTATATGTAGATGTATCCATCAAATATAGCTGATACGATAGAGCTGATACGAAAGTCATAACTAACGAACTTGGATTAAAGAAAATGAACAAGTATATAATGATATGATGAGATGTTTTGACACGTTATGCTTTTACGATATGTTTACGTTTACGTTTACGCTTTTAAGATCATAAAACGTATGTTGATTACAATATTTTTTCACTGTTCCATGTTATGTATATGTACTTGTTATAACGATTTTGGTGTGTTGAGTCTTTAGACTCACTAGACGTGAATGATGCAGGTGAGCATATCGACGAGGAGACTGAAGGCGCCAAACACTGAGTAGGCAGGGCTGGATGTCCGCACGCTAACCCGAAGATCGTATTTTCCGCACATTACGTTTAAGTTAGAGTGGATGTATATTTTCATACTCATTCATTTTATTATAATGATGATTGTTAGGATTTTCACACATTTCATGTTTGTTTTATTTTTTAAAGCATATGTCGAGGGTTGACGATTTGTCTATTTTCTAAACTGCAGTATTTTTATCCGTTAGTGAGTACTTTTATTTTAAAATGTGAAATTTTCAGATACTATTGCATGCATGCATAAAAATATGATTTTCTAAAATGAACTTACAAAAAATAAAAAATTCTTGTAGTATTATAAGTAGTAGACGTTTCAGCTCCACACTTAATAATATTCATATGGCCTCCAAGGTAACTCTCATGCATCACGACTCCATCGAAGCTTGGAACCTTGCTTGCAAGCTCTTCTCGATTGCTCGTGAGTCTATGCAATGCTTCATTGAGCCTCTTCCTAACCATTTGCAAGCCACGCTCGATCAGATTCATATCATCAATGTTCTCCCTAAATTAAGCATTAATAAAAATCAATAAGCCCTAAAATATTTCTAAAGTAAGAAAACTTAGTCTCGGGTAGAAGCTTAGTGAAGATATCCGCTCCTTGCGCCACAATGCTAAGGAAGAAGCGCCGCAGTGCTTGGAAGGAGTTCCAACACACTAAGAATGCATATTGACTATCGAGAACTTAACAATCTTGCGGTAAAAAAATAAGTATCTTCTGCATAGGATCGGTGAATTATTCGAAGAATTGCAAGGATCTGAAGTATGCTCAAAGATGGATCTTAGACTAGGATACTATCAGGTGAGAATACGAGAATGATATACTTACCCAAAAATCCTTAAACACTCGTTACAGACGCTGCAAGTTTTTGTTAATGTCATTTGGACTTATTAATGCTACAACGACATTCATTAGTATAGACAAGTTTTTCGTAATTTTCATAGATGACGTGCATGTGAATTTTTCTATTTCTTACAAATAGATGGTCACAATGTTTGTTTTTTTTCTTTTGTAATAACCACGGTGAGCTTAAACTCAAGACATGTCTCAATTCTTGGATACATTATGCACTCAGCCCTGAGGCCCATTATATGTAATTTTGATATTTATTTTAAATTATGATTTATTTGGTAAATCTTACACACCATATTAATGTTGGAATACCTTTTTTGCACCCAAAATGCAGCAAAAGTTAAAAATTTAAAAAGAAAAATTTCTTTTGTCAATCAAATTTCTTAGATGTCGTATGATTCAAATACATACATAAAATGTTTACTTTTATTTACCTTTGGTTTCTAAGATGTTGGACACCAAAATATTTCGGAATTAACAGAGATAATCTATCTTGTAAGTCCCTACAAACGAACAACTAGATTAAACACCTTATTCAATACTCAAAATCAAGTCCACGATTGGAAATGATGTTCTTTGTATATATCACACTAGATATCTATACAAGGTTTTCGTTGAGACGATCGACAGAAGTGGTTGTCGGTGTGGAGGCAAGACGACAGTGATATGGAGGAAGGTGTTCGACCGAAAGTCTTCACAAGAGATGAGGAAAAAAAATCTAGTCTAGATTCTCTTGTGTTGTGTGTTATAAACTTTTAATAATACTTATTTATTATCTCTCAATTGCTCAATCTTAATTTTACTATAACTCTTCTAGAATCATCTTTCATCTAGGATTAGGTGAATTCTCATTGTCAAAAATCCTAAGTTATGTTTTTAACTTTTGATAACGAGTGATATAATTAAATAATCATTGTTCACTTAACATGCTCTAGGTCTTTTTAGAATATTCTTGTTGAATATTTTCAACTCTTGAAAATACTTAATATAATTAAACAACAATTATTTAAATAAATAATTAATTCTAAATTCCCTAGAATATTTCATAAGTGTTTTGAATATTGAAAAATATAATAATCAACATTCGACTAGAATTTCCATGTTTATTAATTAAATATTTTAGGATTTTGGATTCATTATATTCTCAATTGACGATTACGAAGCACCAATGTAACGATTATACAAAATTCGTTAATATAATGAAAAATGAACTTTTCAAAGGTGTCAGGCCTCGAGCCCGGGGTTAGTCGACGCCGACGTTGTTTTACAACCATACAATTAAAAACAACAAACATTGTAGTACAATATAAACCAAAACCATTGTATTACTCATAAACAACCATAAATTTGTCTTTACAACGTAAATTCTTAAAATGATAAAAATATGCGGAAACGTTTACAACAGGAAATCAAATAAAAATTAAAACAAACATAAATTAAATTAACTATGTTTTTTCTCTCGTTCCTTGCCAGCTCCAAAACTGGTCATGTTCCTCTTCCTCTATATGATCTTCGGATACTACTAGGGAAGGAGAGTAAGGGGTGAGGGATATGGTCGTCACTCAGCAAGTGGATGTCATTCGAGTACATACATAACAAATACACATGATTAGCGAAAACAACATATCATGCATAACATAATTTGTATGACATATCATTTGCATAAACATAAGCATATCTTGGTCTAGGCACTGAGATTCATCTACTTTCTATAGTTTACTGATATCAGTCTCTAATTTTTACTCATGTAAGAGGGAGAAACCATATAACGATTACAATCTCATCATATAAGAGCCATAAACATATTTCATATTGGGATTCCCATCCATTTCTAGTTGAATCTTCACAGTGTCAAAACATAGTACATAGGTGCTTACTCATATCCTGATCGTGTATTATATTTGCGTTTAAACATTTGAATTAAATGTTGAATCTAGGATAATTTATCCTCCCTTATCTATCTCCTTGGATAAATTTTTGAAAATTTTCCCTTTCTAGCCCTGGAAATTCAAATTCCAGGTCTAATTTTCTAGCATCCGATAGATCTTTTATTCTGCAGTACAACTTAATCTATGCCCTTAAATTTTCGAATTTTTATTTTCCCATATATATATATATAATACATGAAAATTTCAAAAATATTAGTTTGCATTATCTTCTTGTTTGATCTCTTTTTTATCTTGATCCATATGAGTATTAATATTATCTCAAATCTTAACATTTATCTTGTACTTTATTCCCGAATTTCGAAATCATATCCCACAATTTTTGAAATACTCATGTTTATATCTAATATCTCCTTATTTAAATTCTATGATCTTGACTTTTTATTTACCCCAAAAAATCAAAATATATGCTTATCATCAATATTCGAATTTCATGAATATTTGTACACAAAAGTTTACTTATCTCACACAACTTTAGATACTCTAGATAATCTCAATTAAAAGATCTTGGATAAACCTAGTACAATTTAAGTACAAGAATGATATCTCAAGTTTTTTTTAAAAAATTTGTAGGTTTTATAGAATGTCAAAATTTTCATTGTTCAATTTTGTAGCTGTCTATTTTGGAACTCTTTCACTAAATTAGGCAGTTTCACTCTCCTCATAAAATTAACAGTCATGCTAATTTTCACAACTTTCTAAACATGAAATCCATTTATAAACTTCTCAATAAGCTATATGTTTGATCTTCATCAAACTACAGTCGCAAAATTTAACTTTTTGAACTCAAAAATATCAACGGAAACACATAATTCAATACTTGTGGGACCCTCAACGGTAAAGAGATGCAACTAGTTATGGATTCACAACTTCATGTGATTAATGACATCATTTCTGTGACGTCTACTAATTTAAAATGCTGCTAAAATAGTTTTTTTTAAAAGCTCATATTTTTGAAAATAAACATTTAAATATTTTGCATGCATGCAACCCTACTAAAAAATATGTCATTTAAAAATAATCGTAAATTCTTTACAGATAAAATATTGCAGTTTAAAATTGCGGACACGACCATAATATGTGTACATAAAACTAACTCAAATAAACATCCTGATAATCATCACCATAACAAAATCAACGTATCAAAATGTTCATGTCAACTCAAACTCGTAAAAATGTAATGTGCGGAAAAAAGTGGTTCTCGTGTCGTGTGCGCACATCCAGCCCTGCCTACTCAGAATTTGACACTTCCTATCCCCTCATCGACATGCCCACCTGCATCATTCACATCTTGTGAGTCTAAAGACTCAACACACCTATACTAGGATAACCAATACATATACCTATCATGCAGCGGTGAAAAATACCGTACTCAACATGCATTTCATGATCATGGAAAAACTTATGCATAATCGTAACATGTCAACACATAATAATAATCATAGCACATATCATCATATCAACATATACGTGTTCTTTTTCTTAATTTGAATTCCGTTCGTTAGCTGTGACTTTCGTATTATCATGTCAGTCAATGGATCCATCTACGTGTAACTTCGGTACCCAACAGCGGGGACATCAGCGATAGCATTACCCGCCCATTGAGCCTTGGCCTTACATATCATCGTATTAACATATTCGTATTAGTCACAACTAACTCCCTTCCTTCAAAAACATGTCATCATATTCATCACTTAATAAAACATGCATATACATAAACTTTTCTTAAAATCAAGCATGCAACATAATTTTTGTAATTACATAAAAATCATATACATAATGCATAAACATTTAAAAACATTATAAGTTTGTGCTCAGGACGCTGCCAGGACTAAAAACTCACCCCGAGTGCAAAATGACCATTTTGCACCTGAAAACTTAAAATGATCGTTTTACCCCCGGACCTCACAATTTCTGCCTGAAACTTACCAAACTCCTTAAAACACCTCAAAACATATAAAAACTATTTCTTAGATGTAAACTCGAGCCCGTTTCAAAACTTAACCGATTCAATTTAAAATTGGGGCTGGAACCCCGGTTTCAACCCAAATCGACCCGAAACTTAACAAAATTTTTCCCAAACCTTTACCACAATCTAACAGCCCTTAATCCTCACACAGCAGCCCACTAAACCCCAAGAACAGCCGCTGTATCTTCTGGATATTACTCGACCCTCCACACATGAAAACCCTAAATGCCATCCCTCGGCCCTAGCTCGATCGCCACCCTCACTAGACCCGAACCAAGCCACCTAGGATTTAGACCAGACCTTATTGGACCCAGATAACCAGACTTGGAGACCTTCACACGTCCCCGCACCCGTGCCCCTACATAACAAGCCACATATAAGCCTAGGCCATGACTCATCTTCGATCGGGTGACTTCAAGGCAAACTCTAGCCGTGTTCAGGCCATCATGAACCATGACATCGACCCACCAGGGTCTGGTTCTTGGTTAAGGAAGGCCCTTGCACAGCCGGCTCGGCCCTTCACCGCAAACCCTAAGAAACCGAACCCCCCCAAGGAATACACCTCTCGGCCTCCACCCTACAGCATCCAGCCCTCAACACTAGCTTCATATCTCCTCCATACCATAGAGTACAGCCACTTAGTGACCAAAAACCGGCAGCCCTTCGCACCAAAACAAGGAAACATGAGATGCACACAAGTTATACACATATACGCGTCAAAACCTTTACCAAAATGATGCCCTAAGGGGGACCAACGAATTATCACGCAAATATATACGTAATCACGCATAAACATGGTGTAAATGATGAGAAAGGAGATACACAACGTGCCTTGATGTTTTTACGCTAGAAAACTTGAAGATGCGTGCGTAGGATGAATACCGAAGAAGTGGGGAGGGGTTTTCTTGCCAGAAAAGGGAGGGGTCAATGGTTGTTGTTCTTTGCTGCTGAAAATGGCGTGAGGGAGGCTGATGGAATAGGGGTGGGCGGCTGCTAAGTGGGGGAATAGGTTTAGGGTTTGTTTAGTGTAGTAATTAAATAGTAAACAAACTACTAATGGGCTCTAGATTGGATTTTAAAAAGGGTTAAAAGGGGTTTGAGCTCATTATGCACTAAACAAAATCCAACAAGCCCAAAAAATGGTTCCAAAAAATATTTTGTTTTGTTACGTTTTTTAAAATATTGTTCGGGCCCTCAAAAAGTATTTCGAATCGATAAAATTTGCGTATCGGTTTAAAATACGGTCCGACGAGTAAAATTACCCAACCAAGGGCCATTTTTGAAATTCTCCCTTAAATACACCTTATATTAAATAATTAAAATTAATTATTCAATAAAAATATTTTTCCTAAATATCATCGGTCTCCGTTTCTCGTTCGAGCGCGAAATGCAACTTAAAACTCTAATGCATGAAACTTTAATAACCCATGAATTAAAACACATATTTATGAAATAAACATGCATTTAATGCATAAAAATATAAATTAATTAAAATACATAAAAAATTGATAACTTGAATGCGTGTGGTTTACGAGGACTTTCAAATTTTCGGAACGTTACAATCTATTCCCTTAATTTGAATTTTGTGCCCGAAATTCTCTTATCCTCGATAGAAAAAAGTTTAGACTCTTAATTCTAGTATCACAATAATCCACGCTTCCGCTACGCTACTCTGAAAAAAATAAGTGTTAAGCTGTCATCATGTCTCCTCAATCCTAACTAAATTGTCTACCAAAATCCTCGATTGTGAAATGCAACTTAAAACGGCCTATGGTGACATAGTTATGTTCCTGTATGACCTGGAATTTTGAATTTTCTCGCAATTCCTCATGCTAGCGATAGATGTCCAAACTTATCGTACTTTATTTTTCTTATATTATGCCCATAATGTTCATCAACCTATTACATTATCATTTATGCGCTTCTACTTAAGAAATCTTAACACCAAAATTAACTGATCGACTTCTATTATCTACACTTAAAAGTTAAACCTTATCTCAACCCCATAATAATATTATACTAAGATCCTTAAATCGAATTTTTATCTTACGGTACCAAACTTACGTAACTTACTATTTACAAGTACATCCCGAATATAAAATTTTTTCAAATATTAAACCTCGAGTAACGTTAATCCATAAAACCCAAATATACAATATCGATATTCTACCTATATATTAAAGTCATTCTAGCCCCAATTACATGCTTAAACTATTTCCTTCCCAATTACAATATAGTTGAGGCCTAAGACTCTTGGACTTTCCTTCACGAAACAAACGTCGCATTCTTACGTATCCTTAATGCTTAATTAATACTAGCGTATAAAACTTAATATGTTTTCCCATGGTAGCCTTAAACCAAATCTAATAAATCAACTTCACTTATAACCCATAGAGTTCTAGAATCTCCATATCAATGTTTTAGATTTCTTACTCGATAAAAATCTTTATATTCGTCCATTGGTAACCTATGTTGAACACAACTAATTTCCTTTGTTTTAATTTCACCCAATATTTCCGTACGAACACTTATCTCATAAACTTGAAATTCAAGCTTACTCAACCCAAGTAGTATTAGATAGTATAACTCCAACACACATATCCGCATAGTCCCAGATTTCTTAATTCCATTCAAAAATTCCACAGAACAAGGTGTCTACCTCAGTTTTTACATGCGTCTATCAAGTAACCTAACCATCAATCATAACCAACTTTCTAGAAGAATTAAATTCAAAAAAAGGTATAGTCTTAACTGTTAAGATCATGACTAAAACTTATGACACATCAAACTTAAGTTCCCAAAATAAGTTAACTTAATGTCTAATCTTATAACTTAACTAATTGATCATCTTTACCTCAAATTGATATCACTCTAAATTGCTAATTTGCCACATCATTATTCTATTACAGCTTAGATGTTCAAGCCCAATATCGATTCATCCTACAATGTCCTTAATTATCATTCCTTATAACATTATAACCCAGATATTTCAAGGTTCAAAATATCCCTTCGAGTCTAAGTCATCGAAAATTCCTATCACTTAAATTATTCGATTATCACTTATTGATAAACCAGTCTCCAAATTTCTTAACAATTACAAATTAATTCCCAATTTCCTCGGAAATTATCCAATTGGTCCTTAATTACTAAATTTCTACAATCATCCACAAGTTCTTGGTGATCCCAATTCCATTTTATATGTTCCTCGTAACATAAAGTTCGATAATTTAAAGTTTATTGATCCCAAACTCAATATTCATAACCAATCTTACGTTCCCATCAATACTTAAAATCCCAAATTATACATTTTTATACTTCTAAAGATTGTAATAGTTTTCGAATCATTATTACTTATATAAAATCCTAAAAAATTAACCCAACCAGTAACCAATAATCATCAATATTTTCTTAGAAAACCTACATGCCCCAAAAACATTCAGAATTTTCAAGATCAACTTATGACCCATAAGTAGAACATCAGTACTACTGAAATGTCTACTTATTTAAAAGTGCGGAAATATACACTAGCCCTGCTCAGTCCATAATGAGAACATTTTAATCATGTATTATTCTCCTTATGCACATTAAGGGAGGAGCCGTGTATATATATATATATATATATAAGCTCACATTTTCGAAATAATACTTAAAATTTTTTCATGCATGCGCTCTACTGAAAAATATAACATTTAAAAATAATCGTTAATATTTGACAGTAGAAATTGTGCGGTTTAAAATGTCCAAACTCATCCAAACATAAGCATAAACATAAAGGAGTAAAAATCCTAAAATCGTCAGCGTATCAAAACCAGCGTATAAAAATGTTCATGTCCTCTCAAATCTCATAAATCAAAATGTGGAAAACATGCAGTCCTCGGGTCGTGTCACAGCACCAGGTCTGCCTACTCAGAGTTCGGTACCTCCAGTCCCCTCATCAACAAGCTCACCTACATCAAAAAACACGCCTAGTGAGTCTAAAGACTCAACACACCTGTACCAGGAATAACAAGTACATATACATGTCACACAGCAATGAAAAATAACATACTCAACATATCTTTCATGAACTTAAAAGCATAACATAAACGTGTCATATAAAATCGTAACGTGTCAAAGCAAGTCTCATCATGTCATCATATATGTATACATTTTCATTTAATTGAATTGGGTTCATTAGTTGTGACTTTCGTATCAGCTCTATCGTATCACCTCTATTCGATTGATCCATCTACGTATAACCACGGTACCGGGCGACGGAGACATCAGCGACAACATTACCTGTCCACTGAGCTTTGGCCTCAGCTCATCATATCTCATGTCATCGTATACATATACAACGTCAGCCACAACCAATTCTCATCCTTCAAAAAAACATCATCATATTCACAACTTAAAAAAATATGCATATACATAATTTTTTCTTGAAATCAAGCATGCACCAAATTTTTCATAATTACATAAAAATCATAAACGTGATGCATAAACATTTAAATCATGATAAAATGTGCTCAGGGCGCTGCTAGGACCAAAATCTCACCCCGGGTGCAAAATGATCATTTTGCCACTGGAAACCCAAAATTATCGTTTTACCCCTGGAACTCTAAATTTTTACCCGAATCTTACCAAAATCCTTAAATGTTCCAAAACATATTTATAAATGTTTCTTAGACGTAAACTCGAGCCCATTTCAAAACTTATTCGATTCGTTTTAAAACTTGGACCGGAGTCCCGGTTTTAACCCGAATCGAACCGAAACTTAACCAAATTTTCCTAACTCGAACCATGACTCAAACCTCCATGACCAGCCTCTAAAAAATTTATTTCAGACCACTTAGGGCCTAGAAACAAGCCCAAAGGTTGCTGGAAATCTCCAGCGTATGAACACAAATTTTCCCAGTTGAGTAATTTTACGATAAAAATCATATCTCCCTCGTTTCTTATCAAAAAATTATGAATTTACTATCGAATCGAAGATAACATAGAGTGCTACAAATCATATGTCGAACACATTTCCAGAAAACCAACCAATAAATCTCAGAATTTGAAATAAATGAAGGTGATGGGTTTTGAGACACAGAAATTCCACAGCTTGAGCTACTCTACGATAAAAATCATATCTCTCTCGTTTCTGACGAGAAAATTACAAATTTGCTATCGAATCAAAGATAACAGAGAGTGCTACAAATCATATGTTGAACACATTTCCAGTAAACCAACCAATAAGTTGCAGAATTTGAAATAACATAAGGTGATGGGTTTTGAGACACAGAAATTACACAGTTTGAGCGATTTTGCGATAAAAATCATTTCGCCTCGTTTCTAATCAGAAAATTACGAATTCGCTATTGAATCCAAGATAATAGAGAGTGCTACAAATCATATGTTGAACACATTTCCAGAAAACTAACCAATAAGTCTCAGAATTTGAAATAACAGAGGGTGGTGGGTTTTGAGACACACTTCAACAAAAAAAACCGATCGAACCTCGACTTAACCCATCTAACCATCGACCCTAACACGAGCCGCCTTCTTCCTAGCCGAGATCAGCTTGTTAAGGGCCTTCCCTAGCCTCGGTTGGACCTTTTGGATCGTCCCTCAGCATGGTGCAGCCCCCAATAATCTACAACCACGCATCGAACCCCATCCGATTTGAATAAAAGGCTTCGGCCTTCACCAAAAACTGAGCATACCTAGGCTCCCCTTATCTAGTCAACTTAAAACACAACACTCTCACCATATGTGGCGCCCCAAACCTCGCCACGTAATCATACAACACGTGACGTCATATGCATAAAAATTTTTCTTTTCCAACGACGTAATAATATAATGCATATACGACAAAATAGTGCAATCACCACACTATCTACGTCAATGCAGCAGAAACAATATAATACATACACACATACAACTCAAATAAGACAATAACTATGCTGTTTCTATCTACTATCAACTACAGGACTGTTTGACTAGACACATCTAGCCCTTCACCACTATCCTGTCTCACGGCATAGTCCTGTAACCTGTCCAACAGAAACAGCCCCCAAAGGGTGAGCATACACAACAATCATCATCGTAATACATAACAGTTATATTATCAACAATATAAAATATAACTGGAATGATAACAGAAATACTCCCTTTGCTGTCTCTGGACAATCAAACCACCAACGATATCAACGTCATCACTCCCATACTACTGCAACAACAACATCGACGATACGTCGCACCCCAACACCGGCGACAGCAATATCGTCGAACGAATAACATCAACGATACGTCGCACCCCTACTCCGGCGACAGCAATATCGTTGAACGAATAACATCGACGATACGTCGCACCCCAACACCGGCGACAGCAATATCGTCGAACGAACAACATCAACGTGACGTCTCCCAACAAACGACAGCCAACAATATCAACGATAATAAACAACAACAGATATAATATCAAATCACCCAATACCAGTGATTTATCATCGTTCAACGCAATAGTATTCATCAATACTAAACAATAACAACATATGCTCGTACGTCAACACGTACCTGATAATCGAGTATATATATAATCTGGCTATTTCTTTGATCACTAGGCTTATGATGTATCTAAATAATTCAACAACAATTATTAGATCATTGTCACCGTATCAACACAATCATAACAACCTCAATATATCACATCAAATAGCCCAACAACAATTAATTCAACAAAATATAAAACTCGATTAAAAACTCTTATCGTTCATCAATTTAATATTCTAGTGTATCAAATACACCCTAATTAATTTAACATCAAATAATAGGCTATTTTACAACATCCGTCAAATTACGAAAATTTTATATCAATGTGTAGCCTATACTTCGTAGACTCCGAATATATAATCAGAATTAACAACAACTGACAAACAACTCTCTAATCTCAATCCAACGATTAAAAATCCCTAATTATAATAAATTGGGAATAATTCAAAACAACAACACAATAATCTTCTCTACTTCATTAAGATCATAGACTATTCAACAATCTTCAATTTCAGTATGATTTAACAATTTATCGGATTTATTCCAGGAATCGACGAATTTCAAACATCACCAAAAATATAAAATTTATACCTCAAATCGAAGACCTCGTGTCAACGATTCCAGAACTGAAGTCGGTTCGTCGATTGGATAAACCGATAAGTCACACGATCAAAAAGAAAATCAAAATCTCCTTCTCTCTTTTCTTCCCATATTTCTGTTGGGAAACTTAATGTGAATTTCAATGAAATTCACGTGAGTTTTTAACTTTATCTTCTTTTTTATTATTATTATATTATATTATATTGATAATATAATATAATATAATATATACTATTTAACATTTTAACATCAGTATATCCCTTTGGATCAGTCAAACGATCACATTTTCCAAAACTCAAAACATAAAACTTCTATATCTTTGAGTTTTCTATGTTATATCCAAATCTCAAATAATTTGAACTTCATATGAACAAGATATGTCATTACTTACTATGTTGCCCTTAAAATTAATTCAATATTTTTCAACTTATTTACGAAAATGCAATCAAAATAAATTGAATATTTTTCAACTTATTTACAAAAATGTCATCAATACTATTTTACAGTTGTAATATTTACTTCAGGCATTACACCATAAAAAACCAGAAGTCGATAGCCCCTTGAAGAAAGGATCATAAAAACGTGAGCAACATGCAAAAGAACCGAATATTCATGTCAAAATTTCACAAAAACGCAAGCATGGTGTAGATCATACAATTCTCATACAAATATATTAAATTCAGTATATATATATATATGACGTGTAAGATGAGGAAATGAAAATACAAGAGTGCCTTGACGTATTTTACGCAAGAAGGTTGAAGAAACGAGCGTCGGGGAAGCACTGGAGGAATTTTCCTTGAAAGAAATGGCTATGGCCGAGCACCTAGCTGCTGAAAGGAGGAGTGGGGCGGCTACTTCCTGATAATTCCCCGGTCTCCGTTCCTCATTCGAACGCGAAATGCATCTTAAAAGCTATTATGCATTAACTTTAAATAATTCATGATTTTAAAAAAAAATTAATGAAATAAACACGCATTTAATGCTTTAAAACAATTTAATAAAATACCAAAGAAATTTAATAACTTGCATTCATATGGTTCACGTGGACCTTCAGATTTTCGGGACGTTACAATCTATCCCCCTTAAATTGAATTTCGTCCCTGAAATTCACTTATCCTCGATAAATAAAAAGTTTAGACTCTTAATTCTAGTATCTCAATAATCCACGCTTCCGCAGCGCTACTCTGATAAAATAAGTGTTTAGCTATCCTTATGTTTCCTCTATCCTAATTAAATTTGCCTCCCAAAATCCTCGTTTTCGAATCGCAACGTAAAACAACTTATGGTGAATAAGTTCTATTTTCCTAATACCTCGAATTTCGACTTACCTCGCAATTCCTCATACTAGAAATGGATGTCCAAACTTTATTGTATCTCACTTTTCTTATACTATACGCGTATTATTCATCGACCTATTATATTAGCATTTATGCAGTTCAACTTAAGAAACCTTAGCACCAAAAGTTACTAATCAAATTTTATCCTCGGTAATACACTTAAAAGTTAAACCTTATCTCAACCCCATAATAATATTAGCCTAAGATACTTGAATCGAATCTTTATCTTACGCCACCAAACTTACCTAACTTAATTATTTACAAGTACACACCAAATATAAAATCATTGTAAATCTTAAACTCAAGTAGATATAATCCATAAAACCCAAAATATACCGTATCGATCTCCTACCTAAATAATAAAACCCTTCTAGCCTCAATTACATGCTTAAACTATTATCTTCCCAATTACAATAAAGTTAAGGCCTAAGACATTGGACTTTCCTCATTGGAAAGAATGTCGCATTCTTACGTATCATAACTGCTTAATTAATTTTATAGTATAAAACTTAATAAGTTATCCCATGTTAGCGATAAACTTACTCTAATAATTCAACTTCGCTTATAACACCCATATAGTTCTAGAATCCCCATATCACGATTTTAGATATCTTACTCGATAAAAATCTTAACATCCGTCCATTGGTAACCTATGTTGAACACAACTAATTCTCTTTTATTTTTATTCCACCCAAAATTTCTGTATGAACACATATCCCATAAATTTGAAATTCAAACTTACGCAACTCAAATAGTTTTGAATAACAGAATTCCAACACACATATTCTCTGATTCCCAAGTTTCTTAATGACTTTCAAAAATTTCGAACAAGTTGTCTACCTCAATTCTTACATGCGTCTATCGATTAACCTAACCATCAAACATACCCAACTTTCTAGAAAAATTAAATTCTAGCAAAAGTATAGTCCTAATTGTTAAAATCATGACTAAAATTTATAACACATCAAACTTAAGTTCCCGAAAATTCGTTAACTCAATGTCTACTCTTATAACTACTAACTGATCAACTTTAACTTAAATTTTCATCACTTTAAATTCTTAATTTGCCACAACATTATTTCACTAACGCTTAAATTTTCAAGTCCAATGTTGACTTATCATACAATGTCCTTGATTACAATTCCTTATATCATTATAACTCAGATGTTTCAAGGTTCTAAATATCCCTTCAAGCCAAATTTCTTAAAATTGCAACAATAATTCTTAATTTCCTTGAAAATTATCCAATTTGTCCTTAATTTTCTAAAATTCCATAATTACCCATAAGTTATTGGCGTTCATAATTCCATTTTATAGGTTTCTCGTAACATAAAGTTCAATAACCTTAAACTTATTAAACCCAAAATTAATTGTCGTAACCAATCTTACATTCCCATAAATACTTAAAATCCCAAGTTATACATTTTATACTTCTAAAAACCATCGTAGTCTGGAACGTCTGCTACTCGTTTTCTTAAAACGTGCTAGAAAATTTTTTTCCTTAATCTTTATAATTCATAATATACATATATAAAAATACTTTAAAATACCTCGACACCATTTTTAAAGTAAAACAATCAACTAAAATTTGAAAATCAAAGGAAAATAATTTGAAGCATAAAATCATCCAACGCTATACCAAATCTAAAAACAAAATTTGAAAAGTATAGCCCATACTATACCCTCTCAAAAATCACTCATAAACATAAATAAATAGTCGTAAAAATATTCTTAACATAAATCATAATCATAAACTAGTGCGGAAAACTAGCGTCAGTCATCGGGTTATGTGCACCTTCAGTCCAGCAAAGTCAACCATCAATACCTCCATTATCATTATTATCATAATCACCTGCATCAATAACACCTAGTGAGTCTAAAGACTCAACACACCATAATCTTGATAACAAATAATACGTATACAGATCACATACAACAATGAAAAATACTTGTACTTAAAATAATATTTTTATGAAGATGCATAAACTTTAAGCAATAACGTTTTCATAAACATTTTCATGTCCTCATAAACATATTCATATGAACATGCATAACTTAAACCTCAACCTTTTCCTTTTTTATCATATATCCTTTTCTCATGAGCATATACATTTTTCCTTTTTATTGAATTCAAATCGTTAATTGTGACTTTCCTCATCCTCAAAAAGTCGATGGATCCATCTACATGTAACCACAGTACAGGGCGGCAAGGACATCAACAATACTTTCACCCGTCAACTGAGCCTTGGCCTATCCTCATCGAATGGAAATACGATCTTCGGGCTCCCTCTGGGGCCTTCTCCCATAGATGGGCTCCCTCTGGGGCCTTTTCCCTCACGACATCCCCATTCATATCCTCATATCCTCAATAGTCACAATTACTTCACCTCCTCCAATGTTTCATATTTTCATCTCTTTATAAAATCATGCATTTTAATATCATTTTTCTTTTAAAAACAATCATGCAACATATCTTTTAACGTTATCGTTTTATCATAAAAATCCATAATCGTTTAAAATAACATTTTAACATATTAAAAATCCATAAACATTTAAAATAATATTTTAACATCATAAACATTTAAAATAACATTTTGACATATTAAATCATAAACATTTAAAATAAACATTTTGACATAAAAATCCCAAAACATATAAAATTTCATAAACATTTAGAATAATCATTTTAACATATAAAATTTCATAAACACCCATAACCATTGAAAATAATCATATTAGTACATAAAACAGCATTCAGGGCACTGACATGACGTTTACTAATTTTCGGGTGTAAAATTATCGTTTTACCCATGGACGTAAAATTTCACGTTTTTGAATTTTTCTTAATTCCGTTGACTCTAACATGTCACAAATAATTATTTAAACTTACATGAATTTTCTCAAATTTTTATTTAGCTTAAATTGAGGACTTTAAAATTAATATTTAAACGTGACGTATTAATGCGTTTTAATCCCGAATTAAACCAAAATTTAATATAAAATTCCCAAATTATAAATTTAGACTTTTAATAATTATTTGAGCTTAAATATAATTTTTCATAATTTTATTAAGCTTAAATCTAGGTTTTTCAATTAATTCTTTAATTCACGTTTCGTGATGCGTTTAAATCCCGGATAAATCCAAAACTCGTTATTTTGACCCCAAATTTTAAATATATCATTTTTATTATTTATTCTACCCTTGTGAGGAATGAACCATACCCGTGGACCCATGGTTCCAATTTTAGGTCTTTAATTTTCTTTTTTGACACCTAATCGAACAACCCGAGCCATCTCTCAAAATACTCGATCCACGCCCGAGCTACCTCGAGCCAAACCCAAGCCAACCCACCTAGGCACCCTCTTGGACCCTTAGAACCCATAGTACCTGCCCTTAATTGCAAAACCGAAGCACTACTTGAGCTGCATTAACCAGCAGAGAAACCCACCTAGGCACGCTTGAGCCATAATCGTTTTTCCAATGAGCCAAGCTCGAACCCTCTTGAGCCAACCTCAGCCAAGACCCCCTATGGACCTTACTTGACCCTTAGAACCTAAGGACTAGACCCCAGCCCCTGAAACTGAAGCTACACCAGCAGGTGCAAGCAGCAGCCGTGTAACCCACTTGGCATGGACTCTACGTTTCTGTTGCCAGGATCTAGCCTGCCCAACCAGGCCCTAAACCATCCCCTCTAGCACCCTTCTAGGACCCTAAGGACCTAACCTAGCACTGCCCAAGCCCTCTGGCCGAGCCTTTACCCCCTGCATAAGCTACTGAAACCTGCGCAGCCCTCCTTGATGCTCTCGGGAGGAGTCCTAGCTCTTGCTAGGACTCCTCCCCAGCCCTTGGTCTCAAGTCCTAGCGCGGCTAGTACTCTTCCCCTGACCCTTCACAGACCCTAGCTAGCCATGGCCCTAGCCGAACCCAAGCCCAGTCACCAAAGCCAATACAACCCGAGCCCCAAGCCATAATCTCATGTTTCTGTTTTCAAGCTTGTGTCATTCATGTTGCAGCGTGTTTCTAGTCCCTTAAACTTGTGTAAAACCAACCTTTTTCAATTCATAATCAAGGCAGCCCCTTATATACATGTAAATCATGATTTTTGGATCAAAACCCATGCTTTAAAAATCACCCTAGATGCATGTACGAAAATATATCAAGGTGCTCTTGTTTTTCATGTAACTTCAAACATAAATACATAATATGGTGTGATGATGAGTAAAGGAAGAATATGACGTACCTTTGCATGTTTAACGCACGAATAAACGTTGACGAATCGAAGAACGATGGCACGAAGACGATGACTTGAATTTCCTTGAAGAACCTTCAAACTTTTCTCTTAATTTGATGGTGTTTGTGCCGTGTACTTGGAGAACAAATGATTTGAATGGTGTGGGGGAGTGGGGCGTGTGATTGAATGGGTTGTGGGGTGGGGTTTTGGCCTTAAATAATAATTAAAAACATTAACAAAAGTTTAGGCTCATTAAGAAATTTAATTAGGCTCAAATAGCCCATTAGTACTTAATTAAAATATTTTAAATTATTTTGAGTAGAAAAGTTTGTGAATTTATTAGCCAGGTTGTTAAAACTTTCGTATTTTTGTTGGAAATCCAACACTGATAAAAATTACGTCTCAGCGTATAAAATCACCTCAAAACTCCTTACTTTCAAAAATAATAAAAAGCATCAATCATATTTTAAATAATTAAAAACAATTATTTAATAAAAATATTTTCTATTTTTCAGCCTTAGGTCTCCGTTCCTCGATCGCAACTCGAATATCCTTTAAAAATATATTTTAATGTAACCGTGAAGAAAAATATATTTTAAACATGTCAATATGCACAACATAATTAATTTATGTAATTAAAACAATTAATTGAAATACACGAGGAATTTAATAATTTGTATGCATGTGGTTCGCGTGGACCTTTAAATTTTCGGGGCGTTACAGTCGTAGTCTTCGAAAACTTATTCTGTCACACCCTTACTCTATACTTAGCAAAATTACCATAATCAAAATAGGGTTTGACTGATATAACTGTAGTATGAAGCAAATCGAACAAGGGCATAACTTTGACGGTTTATAAAAATTTTGGCATGATGTCCCTACATTCTTGTAAAAACCAAAAACTCAACTCAAGCATTAACATCAACACATATATATAATCGTATTCTTACATACAAACATATTCTGTATCATCATACACCTAGACATAAACATTGTAAAACTTGTCTCAAACCCTGACATATTTTCGTACAATACATATGCGGAATACAATAAGAAGTCCCGGTTCTTGTCGAGGTAAGGCACGTCACAAGCATCCATTGGCGAACCGGCATCCTACGTGTCTTCACTACCTGATCCTGTAATACATTAGCTATGTGAGTTTATAAAACTCAATAAGTTGGCACTTGTACGTATCAATATGCGTCGAAAGAACATACATATCAAGTCGTGACAACAATGAATCTTTAAACCATGTCATATCATAGCATATACTCATGTTCATTTTTGTACTTGAGCCTCATTAGTTGACCTGTACTACCTTGCTTGCTTTATTATACAGCTACTACTGTGTTGGACGTCAGGGAGCAACCTTTGGCAACCCCACGCCCCATGAACATATATTGGCCAATAGGTTTGGTGGACTTAAAACCACCCATGATGTCAACAAGCTCTATATCATGTAAAAATCAATCCTTTTCTTTTCATGTTCATGTTCATGTTCATAACATAGCACCCAACATCAATATTCATGAGTTTCTTACATATTTAATACACAATGGAATATGGTGCTATATTTTCATCAATAAGATACTAACAATGTACATATAGCAATAATCAATGAGAAGTATTTGAAATCATAATATTACTCATGTATTACTTCAAGAACATGCCAACTTACAGTCCAAGCTTAGGAACACTGGTTTGAGACGATTTTTTTCATTCTTATGCTGTCAAACATATCAATAATCCATCACTATGTATATACTAGGTGAAAATCACTCTTCTACATGTAGAACAACTAAAAGAGAAGAAAACTTACACCTATATGATGTTCTTGTGATGGAGAATAAACTTCGAACCTCAAAATGATGGAGGAGAAGAAGAAAAGGACTTTTTGGGATGAAGATTTCTTATTTCTCTCGAGTTTATGCTGTAAGGAAGTGAAGGAAACTGATACAATGGCTTAGAAAGTCGAAATTTATCTTCATATATATAAGGCGGCGCTCGGGCGGTCATAAATTACCGCTCGAACGCGGAACTTTCTGTCCGCAACCAAAAATTCAGAACAAGTGGCGCTGGGCGGTCACTTCTTACCGCTCGGGCGCCACTCTTCGCACAGCCACCTCAAAGATTGCTTCAGAAACGTATCGTCCGTTCATAATTTGGAAAAGTGGTAAACATGAAAGTTGTAGCCCTATGTCTTGGCTTGAATCTCCAACTAGTTTCAGGTCATTTGAAGGTCTGAGTAAAAAGTTATGTTTATTCTCTTAACATGTGTCAATGCAGGAACAACGATACACACGATACACTTTGGGCCACTTTTGGCTCGTCTTCCTTAATGATTTGAACAAAACTCAAAACATGAAAGTTGTAGCATTATATCTTAGCTTTCTAATAATTATGGCCTCAAACAATTTAGATCAATATTCCAATCTTTATGCTAAAACCCGTAACAACTACCACAATTTCATCTCATTTATTGCAGTCCTATACCAACTTTCATCACACTACTTTATCTACACATCTTACTATCACTATTTTAACACATATTCATTCTCAATACATCATGGACAATATAAAAAAAAATCATGTTCAATCTCAATATTGATACCTCAATCATCACGTGAAATCTAATGAGCTAAATAACTACATAATAAACGACATAAACGCTTTATTATCATTTGTACGAGTAACCGGGCATTACAATTCTCCCCTCCTTCAAAGAATTTCGTCCTCAAAATTTGACATACCATATAGTTCAGGATATCTCTGTTGGATCTCGTCTTCTCGCTCCCAAGTTGCTTCTTCAATTGCATGATTGCGCCATATTAGTTTCACTAAGGGTCTTTCCTTGCCTCGTAACACTTTTGATTTCCTATCGAGGATTTGTACCGGTCGTTCTTCATATGAGAGATTCGATGCAAGCTCCAACGGTTCATAATGAACAACATGAGAAGGATTAGCTAAATACTTTCGTAGCATGGAAACGTGAAAAACATTATGAACGTTTGACAAGTTTGGTGGTAAAGCAACTCGGTAGGCTCTGTCTCCTATTCTTTCCAAGATTTCAAATGGACCAATATATCTTGGACTCAATTTTCCTTTCTTGCCAAAACGTAAAATGCCCTTCAATGGTGATATCTTTACAAATACATGGTCACCAACCTGAAATTCCAATCGTCGACGTCGCACATCAGCATAGCTTTTCTGTCGACTCTGGGCAGTGTGCATTTTTTCTCTGATCTTAGTCACCAATTCGGCTGTCTGTTGTACCAATTCAGGGCCTAATAACTTTCTTTCTCCTAATTCATCCCAATGTATTGGAGATCGACATTATATGGTGCCATTCCAATGCTTGACTGATAGCTATTGTTGTAGGTAAATTCAGCCACCGGTAGTTTACTGTCCCAACTGCCTGGAAAATCAATAGTACAGGTCCTCAACATATCTTCTAAGATCTGATTTACTCGTTCTGATTGTCCATCAGTTTGAGGGTGAAATGCTATACTGAATGCTAATCGCGATCCCATAGCATGATGTAAACTCTTCCAAAATGCAGACGTAAATTTGGGATCTCTATCAGATACAATGGACACTGGGATGCCATGAAGCCTCACTATCTCCTTGATATATTCTTCAGCATATTGATTCATCGTATATGTGGTTTTCACTGGAAGAAAGTGAGCTGATTTCGTAAGTGGATCCACAATAACCCATATAGCATTGAATCCTCTTTGTGTTCTTGGCAAACCAAGGATGAAATCCATTGTAATATGCTCCCATTTCCATTCAGGAATAGGAAATGGTTTCAAGAGTCCTGCTGGTCTTTGATGTTCAGTCTTGACCTGTTGACATGTTAGACATTGTGCAACAAATTGAGCAATGTCCTTTTTCATACCTGGCCACCAAAATAATGGTTTCAAATCTTTGTACATTTTTGGGCCTCCTGGATGGATTGAGTAGGGTGTAGCATGTGCATCAATAAGAATGTCGGTCCTGATTGTTCATTGTTTCGGCACGCATAATCTATCTCGATATGTCCATATTCTTTCTCCATTCAATTCAAAGTTTGAATGTTCTTTATCTTCATCTCGCTGTCTCAATTGCTGTAATTCATTATCTGCACTTTGTTCGACCTTAATCCTATCTGCAAGTGTTGGTCGAACCATGAGGGATGATAACTGGATTGCAGTGTCCTTTGGCATAACATCAATCTTCAAGTTCTGTAAATCCCATAAAATTTGTTCTTGTACTTGCATTGTGGATATTGAACTTGATTTTCGACTTAACGCATCTGCAACAACATTGGCTTTACCTGGATGATAATTAATAACACAATCATAATATTTCACTAATTCCAACCAACGTCGTTGTCGCATATTCAGTTCTTTTTGCGTGAATAAATATTTCAAACTCTTCTGGTCCGTGTATATTTCACACCGTTCACCATACAGATAATGACGCCATATTTTCAACGCAAATACCACTGCTTCGAGTTCTAAGTCATGTGTAGGATAGTTCTTTTCATATTCTTTCAATTGTCTTGAGGCATAAGAAATTACCTTGTAACGACCTGAAAATCAGACTATGTATAAGTCATGCATAATTATTAATATTTAAATTTAAAAATGATTTATATATATATATATATATATATTTGAAGGGTCTAATTCATTTTGATATTTGACAAGTCATAACTATTTATTTTAAATGCAAAAGTTTAGTTTTATCTTTTCAGTTAAATACGCGAGGACGGACCGAAGTTTGGAAATTAGAAATAAGATTAATAGTAAGAAAAATATTCTTAAATTTAACTTAAGTCAAGGAATAATTTAATTTATAGAAGAAGAATGTTTTAGGATTTATTAAATTAATTGGAGTCAAGTTAGTAAATAAGTTCTTTTGGTTAATAGTTAATTAAGGTTTAAATTAAAATATGTAAACAAGTGTGGATAAATTAATCTAGGTATAATATAGTCAAGAAATTAAACATAGCATTTAAATACTTAAATTTGAATCCATGCAAGACCATGCAAGAGTTTATAATAAATTAAATTGTTAATTTACTTAAATATATAATGGGGGTGTTTAAAACCTTAAACATTTAAAAGACTAGATTTAAACAACATTGTACATGCAATATTAGTAACAATCTAGTCAACTCATAAACCATTTCAAAAGTTTGGTAACTCCCCATTCAAGACACTTCTAAATGGACATCAAGGTAAATTCATTCCATCATTTTAATTCTTTAATTAGTAATAAAATTCAAATACAATAATACACCTTAATTCTTCTTCAATTCAATGTGCTAACAAATAAAAGAGAACATGCTACAAAAGTGAGAAAAGAATCGGCAACAAGGGAAGGAGGAAACAATTCAAAACCCTTCAACTTATTCACTTGTAACCCCCAAACTAAATGCATATTATGGCACCTTTAACACCTCCTATAACACTCCTCTTCATTGCCTAACAAGCCTACACCCTCTCCCTCAAAAAAAACATCAGAAACCAGCAGCTTAGGAACGTGATAACAGTAGCTGAAACAAGAAGGAAACCTCAGCTCCGCTCCGCCGCTCGCATTCGTCATATTGATTTTTTTTTTGTTATAATAAATTCCAGGCATGTATATATTGTTTCTTTTCTATTCAATCAAGTCCTATAGATATATTTAAACCATTATATAACCATGATTCAAGCAAAAATCACGAAATTGATNCTCCGCTCCGCCGCTCGCATTCGTCATATTGATTTTTTTTTTGTCAGAACAAATTCCAGGCATGTATATATTGTTTCTTTTCTATTCAATCAAGTCCTATAGATATTTTTAAACCATTATATAACCATGATTCAAGCAAAAATCACGAAATTGACAGCAAGTTCCCAAGTAAAAATCTGCACAGATTTTCTCAACTCATTTGATTTCCAACTTCACGGTTTGAGATGTTTTGTTGATTACAGGGTGTTGCTTCGTTTCCAGGCACACATGACTACTTCTAGGAATGTTTTAGAGTGTGTTAGGGAGTTATTGTTTCACTGGTCAATGGTTCAAGCCAAGAGCCATTATTTTCAGTGTTTACTTCACATATACACAAACTGCCACTGCTGCATTTTGACAGCAACTATGAGTTCGGTTCATGAGGTTGGTTTGAGTTCTTGGTTGGCTTTTAGCCCATGGCCTTGGACTGGACACTACCTTAATGAGTTAGGAAAGTCGTGTTTTTGGCCGTTCGCGATTTGGTCGAGTTTAGAGGTCGTACGAGAATTTACGGTGAAAGGTGCGAAAATGACTCTCGAAAGAGTGTTTTATGGTTTTGAGTTCCATTCACCTATTTTCATGTTTTACAGTCCTTGTGCATATTTTTCAGTATGTTTGGGGTATTTTTAATCATGGTTAAACGTCGGTTTAATGTTGGTTC